>NC_052499.1:42504623-42583893 GCF_016617805.1 Bactrocera tryoni
TTTCAAAAGATGGATAGTATTGCCAGATACGAGCGCGCTTTCATAGCCGCGAAAATTCAAAAGAAAAAAAAGCGGAAAGGAGATGTTGACAAACCTAATATAAGTTGAAAAGGAGTTTATGGAGCAAAAATAAAGGGGAAAATTTTAGCTTCTAGGACATCTCGTGCCTAATATATCACTCTCTATAACTTAAAGATTCGTCCAAGAGGAGGTGCTTTTTTCAATCATCTTTTTTTGACAGATCGTCGTGTCAAGCTGCCATGTTATTTTTGTTCAGTATTGTTTGGCATTTCATCATGGGAAGGCTTACGCCTGTACAACATTTACAAATAGTTCAACTTTATTAGTAAAATTCGCGTTCTGTAAAGAATGTGTTTTTTGTGCTTCGTTCCACTTATGGTCAACAATCGGACTAATGTGCATGCTCTTCGCAACACCATCACCCATCCTGAGACCCAGAATTTATTAGTGGATCTCGTGATCTCGGCGAAATTTGGTTTCAACAAGACGGCACCACATCCCAGACATCACATCAATCAGTGGATTTATTGAGAGAAAACTTCGGTGAGGATATATAAAGTCTAAAGTCTCTGCGGACAATATCGCTTCGATTCAGGCTCTGGAGCAAAATATTACGCATGTCATTCGCCAGTTACCAGTCGAAATGATCGAACAAGTCATCGAAAAATGGATCCAACGGATGCACCATCTGAGACGTAGCCGCGGCCAACATTTGAAAGCGATAAGCCTCAGAAAATAAATGCCAAATAATGTGCTTTCGAATAATAATAAAAATTCCTCATTAAATTTGAAGTTTCTGTGCTTTTTCTTTAAACATGTAGGGAACCTCGAAATGGATCACTTTTTATAAGTAAGATATTGATTAATTTAATAGAAAAGCTGAATCATATTTAAACACTCTTCATTTTGTTAAAAGGTTTCATTTTTAATTATCTGTAGCCAATGAAACCCATTAAAGCTAATGCAAAAGTTATTTGCAAATTTATCAAAACCATTATTTCTCTTCCACATGTTGAGCAGATAATAGAAATTATTCTCGAATAATAAATTTGCTAACAATAGAACTATTCTCTGAAACGCGCAAGTGCTTTTGTGTATGTGCATAAATTTTTCAGACTCAGAGTCAAGCATGCAGTGAATAAAAAATGTAAAAGAAAGAAATTAATATTTTAATAAATGTGTATGGAAGAATTCCCATGAGTATTTGAATTTTATTTTGTACAAATAAAAATGGTTTAAAAACTAAATTAATAGTGAGTAGAACATGAATGAGTTTAAGCGATAAATTATATGGTGAATGAACATGTCGCTAATGTAGAAAGCTAATACAATATATGACTAACGAATATTTGGCTCTACTTTTGCATAACATTTATTTTTGGGAACCAATTTCTGTCGATTGCATCGTGTTCGAAAATCTTAAGTTAAATAATAACATAGCACCCCTAAACATTTGGTCAACTGCATCACCTAAATTATTGAAGACTCCGAAAATGGCCAATATTCAACTTTTTTTGCCATGTACATCTATGGCATTTCAAAGTAAATCATAGTAAAATGTTTATCATGAGTGTTTTTCGATCTATTGCGCGCGAGCCCTAAACCTATTAGTACTTATAAAAGCTTACCAAATATGCCAAGCCTGCTACGACATAACCAGCTATAAAATTCTGAACATGCCGTCAAGTAACGTCACTGGAAACATAGAAAAAATAAAATTCCAAAGCAATGTGAAAAAAGTGATGCTAAAAACACAAAACATGCAATGGCACTTGTGATAAAAAGTGATGTTAAATTTCCATGAATTTCTAACGAAAAAGAGCCACAATAAACGGCAAACAATTACGAGAAAAAATGTTAAGAGTACAGCAAGAAAAGTTAAGGAAAGACAGTAAAGAACAGAAAAGACCAGAAAAGACCAGAATCGGGTGGCACCTAATGCGTATTTTAGGTTTCCTCAACAGACCTCCACCATTACCAGCATTGAATTTGAAGGTCATCTCACCGGTAGCATCGTAATTTCGTTCGCCACGATTCTGCAAATAACGACGCAGGCAACAACAACGTCGCAAACCTGGCACACGGTAAATAATCTGCAGGAAACCACCGCGAAAACGCGCATTCATATAGCAGTAGATGATCGGATTGTAGCAGCTATGCGACATGGCCAGCCAGTGGAATGCAAACCAGAAGTATGGCAACGGCTCCCAGATTTTAAAGGCATCATCGTTGAGTAGAATCTGCAAAGACAGTCAATATTTAATAACGGTATAGAGTGTAGCCGTTCTTATTAGAATCGCGCACATATCAGCGCTATTTAAGAAGCTGCGAGAAGTATGCTTTATAAATATGAATAAGTACATTTGGATAATTACGCACGTCTTGTAGACTTACCACCAGCACGTTGAATGGCAGCCAACACATGGTGAAGACGATAACAACCATCACCATCATCTTAATCATCTGCAAATAAAAAAAAACAGAATATTTGCTAATTATTCGCTCGTGTAATAAGCTGTGGTTGCTAGCAGTTAGAATTAATTGCATAAAGGCATATATGTAGGTATATATTTCCAAAAAGTCAATATAATGTACAATTTATCATTTTCCAAGCCGTCATGCTGCGGTAACAATAAATTTTATATAATAACAGGTGAAATAGCGCAATTCATGCAGCCCCCGATTGCGGCAACAAAGAATTCATGATTAATTGACGACAGCATGACCGCCTACATATGAAATGTCAGGTTTGATTGCGTTTTTACGCTGCCATTAAGGCGCTCAATTTCCCTCAGGAGTTATTGAGCAAACAAGGAGGTTCAAGAGTAAAGAAATTGCTATATGGAAAATAAAATATCTAACATATCCTTATACATATATGTTTATTCATCTTTTTGTCCTCCACTTGTTGCTACAGAGTATAAAAGGTTTGTTCGCCTATCGGTTCTATGAATCACCAAAACTAAATAGATATTTAATGGTTCCCTACTTTTTCAAAGAAAAAACAGAAACTTCAAATTTAATGGGGAATGTTTATTATCATTCGAAAGATCATTATTTGGCACTTATTTTTTGAAAATTAAATCTATCAAATGTTAGCCGCGGCTACGTCCCAGATGGTCCATCCGTTGAGTCCACGTGCTGTTTTGATCCAAGGCCTGAATCGAAACGGGATTGTCCGCAAATACTTTTAAATTTTACATATCCCCACAGTAAAAAGACAAACGGTGTGATATCACACAATCTTGGTGGTCAATCAACCGGCTCAAAACGTGAAATTACTTGCTCATCGAAGTTTTCTCTCAATAAATCCATTGATTGTGTTGTGATGTGTGTAAAATGGCGCCGTCTTGCTGAAAACAAATATCGGCGAGATCACGAGCTTCAATTTCAGGCAATAAATATGACGATTACATTCTCAACTGGCATCATTTTTGAAGAAATAAGAACCGACGGCACGGTTTTCGTGTTCACTCTCAGGTACGGTTGCTATATTTTCTTCACTGCGTGCAGGAAGTGATCCATTCGGTCGAATACCATCCAATACTGAATACTGGGTCTCAGGATGGGTGATGGTGTCGCGAATAATACGCTTAGTGGGATTATGTTGACCATAAGTTGAGAAAAACGCGCGAAACACATTCTTTATATAATTATATTAAGGTGATTTTCGTAATAAAGTTGAACGATTCGTAAACGTTGTTCAGGCGTAAGTCTTCCCACGAAGAAATGTAAAACAATACTGAACAAAAATAACATGACAGCTTGACAGGTCTCTTCTTGGATCACCCGTTACATATAAATGATCAGGATGAGTACACAAGTTGAAATCCGAGTAGCTGATTCTTCGTCAGTTTATCCTCCGATTTCATTCATTGTCAGACTGTTGCTAGAAGATCTTGTAAGATGTATGCATTCAACTTGTTAGAGGGCGTGGCCTACTTTTCCAAAATTTTTTACCCACAGATCCTCTTGCTATTATTAAATTTTACCACCGAGATGGTATAAAGGAGGTGTATATGAGCTGGTATGAAAATTGGACAATGCCCGCCCACTTTTGACTGAAATCCCTTATCTCAGGATCCGACATACCGATTGCGACAAAATTTAGTACGCGGAATTCTTCTAACATTCTTATGTCATTTTGTGAAAACGGACGAAATTGGACAACAACCATGCCTACTTTCAACATAACAAAATTTTAAGTTCCACTTGATTCGTTCAGTTTCCAGTACACAAATCAAGAAGCATTTTAAATGACGGAACAAAACTTTGCGCGAATAATGTCTTTGGCGTGTGCCACCTTATGACCAAAAATTATTTAAATCCCATGGTAACTGTTGAAGCCCCTAGGTACCGAATATTTAGACCACGGTACCTTTAGTTGACTTTTGATCGAAAAGTGTATTTTTGTGCCTAAGATAGATAAATTTAAGCGAAAAGTTAGCCTAACCCCTATAAAGCTAATATCAGGTTTTTCGAACATCCTTCTGACTTTACTCTATATGATTGCACATTAAAGTATTTCCCTGTCTTTGAATCTTGCGAGTTGCAAGAGTATAAAATGTGCGGTTGCACCCGAACTTAGCCCTTCCTTACTTGTTTAAATTTAGCTTTGATTGAGTTTATTTCAAATATATTTCTTTTTAGTTTATTAGATTTATCTTAGTATTAATATTGTGAACAAGTAAAATGTTAACTGAAACTTTTTATGATCGCGGGCTCAAGTGCAGTAACGCCTCTGTGGCACCGAATAAATAATACCTTTGCTAACAATACTAAACTTGGTAATAAAATTCAAAAAGTACAACCAATAAATTAATATATCGAATTGGTTATTATTATTATTTAAGTTAAAGGATATTACATATCGATTTTAAAGCTGCCTTTATGCCGCTATGTCTGAATTTGGTATCCCCGCAAAATTAATATGTGTAAACAGACGTTGAACAATACCAAAGGATCCACCAGTATCGATATCATATCAACCGCGCCCCTAGTCCTGCTTTCTGAAGCACTTCTACTTCTGAGAAGCATGAACGAGATTACAATATCTGATGAGTCGGAGTTACGAGTTTTCGAGAGCAAGGTTCTGCGGAAGATTTATGATACTTTGCACATTGGCCACGGCGAATACCGCAGTCAATGGAACGATGAGCTGTACGAGATATACGACGACATCGACATAGTTCAACGAATTAAAAGACAGCGGCTACGCTGGCTAGGTTATGTCGTCCGAATGGACGAAAACACTCCAGCTCTGAAAATATTTGACGCAGTACCCGCCTGGGGAAGCAGAGGAAGAGAAAGACCCCCACTCCGTTGGAAGGACCAGGTGGAGAAGGACCTGGCTGGAATCTCCAATAGGCGCCACCTTACGAAAACAAGAAACGACTGGCGCGCTGTTGTTAACTCGGCTATAATCGCGTAAGCGGTATCTACGCCAGTAAAGAAGAATAATATAAGGCAGTCCTACAAAGCAAAATAAATTGTTTTGAAATATCGTTTATTCGGGGAATTTAATTACAATTTCCGGGTGCTTTCTTGTCTCAATGTTTTATTGCAATAATAAATTTGCAACTTAACGCAAAAATTTAAAATTTTCCAAACCTTTACAAATGTGGATGACGAACATTTTACACTGTGTCATAGCTGTCAAAACTTCAAACCATTTCTCCCACGTGATGTCATACTATAACAGATGTTAAGTTTATGAAGGAATAATAAGCCTTCAGCAATGGAAATAAGAAGCTTAACAAAACAAAATACAAGGAAAGTACATACATATGTATATATGTAATTTTTTATGAAAAACGCATCTACTGCATATTAGACCACGAATTAGTTTTTGTTGAAATTAATTACATGGTGGACCTTCCACTCGTGTAACGAAACGTCTGTGGCAAGCAAATCATTTATTTATGAAAGAATTCTCTTTATAGATAAGTTAAACAAATATGCTTAGACTGAGGAGCATACCATATAATGCGATTGGGTTAGAAATTTCTTTTCACCATTTGTTGCGAGAGAAAGTTGAGTCAGCTGTTACCAAGATTTGACCTAAACTTAGAAGAAAAAGATATATTTAACTGTACTCATTGAATGTATAATTAGACGTTTTGGGAAAATCTTGCCAGGAAACAAATAACTGCAAAAATCGAAGCTAAAAGCAGAAGTAGCGTTTTGGCCATAACAATGGAAGGTGACTACGACAACGCACGTGCTTTTTGCTTAAAAACCCTCAGCACTGGCGATAAGCATATATAGTATATCCGAAAATTCATACTCTTCTTCACGTACTGTGCACTTCGCCAGTCAAAAATGCTAACGCTGAACGATCCTTTTCTTCTTTGCGCCCAATCAAGGTTTGGCTCAGAACAACGATGCTCCAGAAAAGATTGAACGTCTGCGCACTCACCAACATTAACTGTCATAGTTAACCAGTAGAAGTAATCGAAAGATCTAGTAAAATAAGCCAAACCGTATTTATTTTATGCTGTAAATAAATGTTGAAATATGTATCAAAAATAAAATTATACAAGTAGTATACAGTTACACATTTCTCAAAACAAGTACAAAAATATACACTTCCCTCCCTAAAATTCTATTTTTAATTTCATCGAATTAATAGATTGTACAGCAGCGAACTTAAAGCAAAAAGGAAAATTCCAGTCAATTGTCGCAAAGCATTTGATTATTTTGTTATAGGTCTCTATTCTACTTCCGCATACTTGTAGCTAAACTGCGCTTTTCAAATAATAATACTATATTTCAATGTGCTTTCTTGCACAAGTAAAATTTCAGCAAGGCACAAGTCGATCGAAGGAAAGAAAAACTATAAACATTACACCGATTTGCAACTTGGAAGGCAATTCATATTATTTGGCGTTTACGACTCGGTTTTATGTAAACCCTATTGCTAAAACAAAACTCGCTTAATGTCTAGTAATTTACCAACTACTTTTTTTATGACTAGGAAAACTGTAAAAAAGGAGTTTACGCGATTTCTCGCCAACCTTTTATAGTGTTAGGCGGTCACGAAACTGTCTGCGATGGGAGAGCAGTAAAATATAATTTCGAAATAAAAGCACAACTGAAAAATATTCGTAAATGTACTAATACGCGGCCGATGCTTAAATCTATATGTGTTCATATGTATATACATATATTTTGAATATATCGTGAAACTCAGAAATAATGTGAAGCCTCTGAAGTCGAGAGTACGCTTTATTAAATTTGCGAAACTAATGACTATACTTTGTACGCGCCATTGTGAGCTACAAAAAATATTGCAATCATTGTAGAGACATACGAGTACAGATGTACCCATACGTACACACATATATACCCAGGGTATCATGTATAGGATTACATACATATATTCCATTCTGAGCGAATTGTGATTGCCGAAACTTTGTTACATTTCAGATGTTTGCGTATATATGTACGTATATATATACATATATACAGAAGCATTTATTGTTCATTGTGTGCTGCGCTACATTGGCTTTGATATTGCAGCTCTGCTTTTAACACAAGTTAATATACTCATTTGACCGCAACTTGCCACATAAAAATTACGAAACGAGTCTATAAATAATTTTACTACTTCGTTAATGCTCGAAATCTCATTAAAGTAAGGATGCAAATAATAAATAAATAAGTTGCTGTGATTAGCACGAAGAGCTGTAAATTTTATGCAGGCACAAGTTACATACAAATAAATTTATCGATATGTGTATGTACATATATTACCCAGCAAACATTTAGTGAGAGGCTTATCAAGTTCTAGTTTAATTAAAGTAGATTTTTCTCTGAACTGTACTCTAGGCATGTGCACAAAACTATCGAGTAATTTAAACTTCGATTGCGTGTTTACTTATTAAGGGGATGGCACATATGTAGATGCGCCAAATGTTAAATTAAATTCATATGATTTTTAATCTTCAAACGGCGCGTGTATAAACTTGACAGCTGTCGAATCATTGGTTTGTGAATTATATAATTTTCTGTGAAGCAACCTTTTATTGTGAAAAAATGTATAAGAAGAAATTTCGCGTGTTTATAAAATATTGCTTTTTGAAGGGAAAACAACAGTGCAAGCAAAAACTTGGTTTGATGACGAGTTTCCGGACACTGCTCCAGTTCAGACGTGGTGAAATGAGCACCTAAGACGGAGAATGCTTTGCACGCTCAAAACAGTTTTTTTTATCGACGAAAACATTAAAAAAAAGTCGACAAAATAATTCTGGGTGACCGTAAAATGAAGTTTTTCGAGATAGCAGACACTCTAAAGAAATCAAATCAAATGTGTACATCATATCATCCACGAATATTTGCGTATATGTGTAAAGTTGGAGTTTTTGCGTCGATTTATGAAAATAGATGAAACGTGGTTTCATCATTTCGTTCCGAAGTCTAATCGACAGTCATTCGAGTGTACTGCCCACGATGAACCCGCTCCAAAGCGAGGACAAACGCAACAATCGGCTGGCAGGGTCATGGCGTCTGCATTTTGGAATGCGCATGGAACAATTTTTATTGCCTACCTTTAAGGAAGGGCCATCAACAGCGATTATTTCATATAATTTTTGGACCATTTAAAGAACGAAATCGCATTTAAAGAGAAAGAAAGTGCTGTTTCACAAAGCCAATGCACCGTGCCACAAGTCAGTGCAAAAGATGGCAAAAATTCATGAACTTGGCTTTGAATTGCTTCCGCATACACCGGTTTCTCCAGATCTGGCCCCCAGCGACTCTTTCTCATTCTCAGACCTCAAAAGGTGGTGGGTCGCAACAATCAGTTAGTCTTTCAGTTGATTTCATTCCATTCAAATAAATTCATTATCAATATCATGTCGCAAAGCAGATAACGTTGAATGAACAATTTCGTACGACGTGGCTCCTCACGCATTTTCATGTATTGTACGAAAACATGAAATAGTAGCCAATGTGTTAAGGCAACAGATTCTCCGTATTACACAGCTATAGCATTGACTTTGACCGATATACAATTAAAAATGTTAGTCAGAAAAATACAAGTAACATTATTAATTTGCGATGAACGCAATTTTAACATTTTACCGAATTGTGGTCTCGAAACTCGTTCACTCAATGTCATTGGAGTATATCTCATATCGATATATTTTAATTAAAGTCAGTCGGAAGTATAGAGATCCCCATATTCAATTATATATAAGACGTTAACACTTTCTAAGGGTTAACAAGTTAAATTTACTATCTATGCCAAGTTTCCATTCGACAATTTCAATGATATTTCCGTTATACATATGTAAAGCAGGATAATTTTTATTTTGTGGGCGCGACACACGCGATTCCACCCATCTGCAATTTCAAGTTCCTCAGAGTGCCTATCCCTTAAACAAACTTTTTGTGTTTGCTGTCTCAATATGTTGCACCGTGTAATTTACAGTTTCGTTATTTTAAAGGTGGCTTGTGTGTTTATATATATCATATTGATAATAATGATATAAATTAATTCGAACCACGGATAAGTTTTGCATAACCGGTATATCCGGTTAGTAAAAAGACATTGAATCGACCTTGTTGCTTGTAATACTATATTATAATATGACACTGAAAATTATGTTAATTCTTTAAGTTTTTGTCTCGCCAATTCCTCAACTTCTCGGTTATAGTAAATTTTCGATCTTTTTTTTCATTTACTAAGTTATTGTTTGCTGGGTATAAAAAGTAGAACAATAACGTGGTGTCTACAACTTCCATGACTTTACTAAAAGACAATACTTACATACATTAAATTTTGGTGTAAATTTCTGAATATTCAAGCACTGAGAAAAGTCTATGCTTGTACAGCGCTTTGGATTAGCTGCGATATTCGCAATGACCTTCACTTTAAATGCTATCGCGTAGATAATTTTTACCATACTGAAATATATGTAGTTATATCTCATAGAAAAAGATTGGAAATCGCACTCATTATAGTTGCAAATAATTTGTTCAAAATAAACGTAAAATACGCAATAAAATCTAATATTGGCTTGATTTTGTGTCTTACATGAGACGTATCATATTATAGGTTTTTATGAACTTGGAAGTTTGAATTAGAATTATTTCTTGCTACTCAGCTTACATTAAATTTAATTAAGAATTATCGAAACCTGTGAACTTGAACTTCTCTAACTCAAATCAGCATAATCCACAAAAAAACTTCGAGTTAGAGAGACTTCGAGGATGGAAGGAAATTTGTATGAAATTTGACTTCTATTGCCAATTCAAGAGTTTAAGGGGGGAGCCTGCTTTAGAAGTTTCAAAAAATCGATTTTTTTTTGCTAAAATCTCTTCAAAAATAATCAAAGAATATGTCCCCAAAGTTATAGATGGGAATTCGAAATATTTTCGAAGCTGGAAGGGAAATAGTGACCGAGCGTCCAGCAGATATATGAGCGCTTGGGCAGAAAGCGAAAACTTTGACGTGCGATTTCTCGGTTTTTCATTTATACGATTTTTCTTAATTGGCGGACAGGATAGAAAAAAAGCTAAACGTTGTATGGAATTAGGGCAAAGTTTATTATCTTTGGCATTAAATTATCTTCTAATCTTTTTTCTTCAAAAACCACTTATTTTTCAATTTACAAAAAAATTGTAAAATTTTTTCATTTTTTTTGGAATTTTTTTAGTTTAACTAGTAGATACATTTTTAAAAAATATGGAACTCTTTGAATTTTTTGTTTCCGACAGAAATTGCGACCTGCATCCTGCCCGCCGTCAGACAAATGCACATGCGAGATGCATCGGGCAATTGCTTCCCAAAGGCAGAATATCAAAGATTTCGTATCAAAAAAAAAAAAAAAATAAACCCTAAATTATTTCTTTCCCTCCTAAAAAACTCCTAAAAAATCGAATTTTTAAAGCCTCTAAAGCAGGCTCCCCCCTTAAGTTATGGAGAATTTCGAGTTACAGAAGTTCGAGTTATGGAAGTTCAACTGTCTGTTAAGCGGGATAATATTCACCGTGAGTTCTGGACTTTATAGATAGGCTCAATACAAGAGGCACAAATATGGTTCCATATATTCTAGTGCTTATTTTCATGGTTTTTTTTTAAGCTAAAAGGCAATTTTTCAAAATACGCACTGTTTTAATGTAGATTTTCGATTTTAATCGTTATCAGAAATACACAAATCAATTGAAAGGGTGCAAGGCTGTGGGAACACCTTGAATACTAATGTTATAGAATTGGATTTTTTTTCTACAAATTTTAAAGGAGACGTGCAAAAATACTTCCCTCTGCAAATCTAAACCAGTTCTAAGCCTCAAATTCTTTTAATTGCCAAAATCTAATTTCTCCAGCAAAATAAGCTGAGGCAAAGTATTTTTTTGAAATTCATAAATATCGTTTATGGCAATCTATAAATATTACGCATGTGTAAGAGTGGGATATTTATTGATACTGATGATAATAATGATAAAAACATGTCTCTAAGCAAGTAAAATTAGTTTATTACGCATAACATTTTATCTCCCACAGTTAATATATTTGAGTTGCCAAAACATAAATATTCAATATAATAAAATTTTATGAAACATACAATGGCAGTGTGTTTCTTTTATCTATTCACAATAAAAATTTCAGAAATTGCCAAAGGAATGGATATGAATTATTGGCAACATTTGTTTTTCTCATTTACAAAAAAACCTTTACACTCGAACGTGATTGCCCTTTATGTATGGCTACTGTCCCAGGCCAACAAGCACGAACCAAGTCTACAGCATACACATACATTCACATATTTGAATGTCTCTCTTGGCATGCATTTTATGGTTTTGTGTGACGAGATTAATATTTACCCTTCATTGCTATCGAAAGCTTTGCAAAAAGGATGAACCATATACACAACTACTCAGCCGACGCATTTTTTCCGTACAAGCAACTTGTAATTGTTAATCTTCGGTGAAGTACACCAGCTACAAACTAGTGCAGCCGCAGTTATATTTTAAAAAGTAATATTTGCCAACGTGCTCTCATTCTGAAGCAACTATGTAGACAGTAACAATATAATATAGAGTGGATGCATTAGAACTTCCAACCAAGCTCGCTGAACTCACAACACTGTCTTGAAATTTTTTAGCACGAAATCTTGGCTTTCTAACACCATATTCATTGTAAAAATGATAATAATAGATGATTTTCTTTTTCACAGCTCTATTCGAAAGACTAAGGGTAAACAAGTTAACGTTGGTGTAACCTGAGTGACATATTCCCTCCGTAAGGAAGTCTTCGCTGAGACATTGGTCAAAATGCCAATCAAGCATACGTTCAAAGTACTCTTGATGCCTAGTTAAAATTTTGATCGATTTAAAGAGAATAAAACTATTTTACGAGAATACACTTTTAGTTGATTAAGCGGAGTTTCAGATTCATCGTATCCACATGTTATGCCTTGTGAAACACTTTCACTCATAGTCTGAGAGAAATAAATCTTAAAGTTGCGACAAAGTTATGGATTGACAATATGCTAAGTCTAGCTTCGGCAAGATATTTCACTTACTGTAGCCAAAACTCTTAGTAATTTCAGCGGTATTATTTCAAATTATTATAAATACTCAATACTCTTTGAAGAAAGTTATTTAATGGAAAATGATTTAAATGGATACGAAGATTCTTAATAGTCTTGTAAGGCCTCATATTTTTCTAGAGTAGAGTTCCGATTTCAACTGTATACTATATTACAATACCAACCCATATGCATGATCTTGGTAATGAGTTTATGCGATAAAACTACAAGTATTTATCTGTACCTAAAAACTTTCTCCAAATACTTTTGAGAATGCCGCCAGTCGACATGGCTTAGCTGGATATAAACCATTTCCGGTTGCTTATAGGGAAACCGGATAATCGCCTCCAATTTTTATTACCGCTCTAGAAATGTATTAAATTACTTAAATGCTGAAAATTAAATTTTAAAACAACGTAACCCTTTCCGAACACCCATCCTGATCCGCCCTTGTGCACCAACAGTAACGTGCACGTTCAATGAAACACCAGAAGCGACGATAAACACAATAGCAACAGAGTGATGGTTGAATGTTTATCTCTGCGCAGATTGTAGGCGCATTTCGACTACGTCAAAGCATTTTGTTCGAACTCGTTAAGAGCGCTTGAACAAATTCCCAACGCTATCGATGGGCACGCACATTTTGGCCCAACAAAGTGAGTGATGCGGGTCAAGCCAACGGTCAAAGTGTTGGACCAAAGGCAATGAATTTAATGGGCGAAATGTGTGGCAAAATTTCAATAAAATGCGGACAGCGAATATATACGTGCAACATATACAAATAATAGCGCCGCAAAATCAAACAAAGCGATAAGCAAATGTGTTGAAGTGGCATGGAAAAGGAAAACAAAGCGCTTCGTGATGTGTTGGAGGATGTGGACCGTTAAAATTTGCAAAAGTTGCAGTAAAATTTCGTAACTGAACCAAGTCAAAGTCACCAATGGCCGCACAACGCGATGGTCAATGAAAAACTGAAATTCCAGAAAAGACAAAATTGAAGCAAATATTACATTGTGTTGTTGTATGCAAGCGCAGCTGCTGACTTAAAGCAGTCATTTCCGTGCTGACTCTGTTTTGACTTTTAGCGCCCTACGCCAGCTAACTTGGCAGTACTTTTCCACACGTTTCTCACAATTTAGCAACTTTTGTGTGTTTTGTATTTGTTTACCAGTTATAGAAGTAACAAAAGTAACGTTAACTCTCTGATAAGGCTGTATGCATACATATGCTCTTTAACATGCCTGTGTACGTATCAAACGTAATAGTATCATGAGCTTGTCGAAAATGGTAACTGCTGCACATTAACGTGCACTTAACGGTGTCATTAACAAGAGCGTGCAAACTGTAATGTTTAACTTCACTTTGTTGCCAATAAATGCTTTATTTTTAAGCATTTTCCGTTTACATTGGTTAGGAGATTTTTTACTCGAACTCCTTTATTTTGGTGATTTTGTTTATATGCGTTTAAATTTCAATGCATAAAATATTCAAATATGTATGTATATTAGGGTAAGGCTATCAATTTTATTTCCTTGGATAAACCTTAAATAGTGTCTTATAGAATTCGTGGACTAAAATGAAGTTTAATGTGAGTTTTTGTTAGCTTTAAACATTTTTAATTGAGAAAAATTCCTAACCACAGTGGTTAGGTTGGTATGATAGACCAGGTTTGGTCCTTAGAGATGACAGATGGAGAGCTTAACGCGCGTTTCAATGGTTCGGCGACCTCACTATCGATAACTTTACCAGTGTCTCATACCAGGACATGTAGGACAAGTGCACAAGTTCACAAGAGATTACTTGTTCTTGACACTTTCTGTAGTCATCTCGATCTGTCAAGCCCATTTTGCAGGCGTATGCCGTCTTCAGATTGTCACCACTGAATATAACAATCATGTTCCTACATTCGCTTTTATTAAGCGTGAGTAGGTGCTTTGTGCATTTCTGATCTATTGCTTTGTGACTCTAATGCGTTATGACCTTTCTGTCTCTGTGTAGATCGTCGTAAAGACAGTGCATGTATTTAACAATGTCGATTACTATTTCGGATGACAGCTGTACATTACTCTTGGCAATTTCATTCATTATCTCATTGTCATTGACACTTTTCTGACCTGGCACTCGGTAGAAGTGAAGCAGCCTGTTCCTGGCGAAACTCTCAACTGCGGCTCTGGTTTCAAAGTCACTTCGGATAAGCGAAATGAAGTTATTGTCTCCAATGGTGCTTGACTGTCTATGTAGCTTTTAACTCTGGAGTTGCCTGCTGATGTATGAGAGGCTAGCTTCACGGCTTTCCCAATAGCAAAGACCTATGCTTGAAGTATGCTATCCCCGCACCAACTCCATCCTACATTCTTGAGCCATTCGTGTACATAAATAAATATATACATAAATACACGCAGCTAACATGCCTTTCGCCAACGATCTTTTTCTATATTTACTCTGAACCTTCTTTCCCAATTGAAACGTGGGATCAAGTAGTCGGTGCTTGCCAAACTGCCTTTACCCACCGAACTATACCCGAAGTTTCTATACGTAAATTTGCCAGCAGCCAGTAGTCGTCCCAGGCTTAGGTCTGGCGAAAATTTATGGGAAACTTTATGTTCTACCAGAGTCCGCAATATAAACATTTTTATTCTGAACGGTCGAACTACATATTATGGCATTTTTAATGAATGCACGTTATAGTATGAGTTTATGGTATGCGAAATATATAGAATTTGATACCTTTTAAAAATAAGCTAAACATTTTCCTGGCAGCAATTTTCTTCCTCCCATTTTAACTCTTGTATGTGATAGGTTAGTTTTTAGCTCACCCTAATGTACCTTCTTGTCTAGATAAGTATATGCAGCGGCACATTCTATCAATATTTTCTTCTCTTAAGGTTCCTGCTCAGCCATTTTTTTTTTCTTTATTTGCTCCGAATGAAGTCTTGAATTTGTAAAAATCACGCTAAACGCATTAAACTTGAGTCAGAAGTGATTTGCCTTTTTCATATTTTATACCATAAAATATTCACAGTGCATTTACGACTAGACATAAATGTTTGAAGTTCCCATAAAAAGTTCTTTGCATTCAAACAATTTAATGCTTCTCCCATTTTAAAGTATAATTAAGTATACGCTTTTGGCTAGAACGGTGATTATTTCTGATCCACCAAAAAATAGTTGATTTTAAAAGTATTAAGCATTGGACTCTTTCTATATTAATAGCGATTTGTACTGAATAAAAATATTCTAGTCTTTCTCAAAAAATGTTATGAGTCTCCTTGACATATTCTGGTATTATGACTGCAAAGTGACCGCAATTTTTCCCCCTCCAGCTCCCAATTTCTATCAACTTAGAAAATATATCATCTCTTAATCGGTAGAACACTGGGTTTATGCCCTAAGGCTTCATTATCATCACTCATAATATATCTTTATTACAACCCTTTTATTAAACTATATTGTCCAATAGAGTTGCCAAGATTCGAAAATTATCAGATTACTACCCTAAAACAGTCTCTCGAAGAATATGTGAAGATATTTCCTCTATTTATTATTATTATCAGAGATGAGAGTCATAACTTCGAAGTTGTAGATAATTTCGGCTAACTTGTAATCAGTATTAATAACAAACAACAATGTCAGCGTCGAAATCCAGCGCAGAATAACTCTTGCCAATAGTCTTCAGACTAAGTAGAGAATTGAGAACTAAAGTTCTGGACGATGAAAACATCTAATGAGTCGACGTTACGAGTTTTCTAGAGAAAAGTTTTGCAGAAGATTTATGGTCCTTGCGCATTGGCAACGGCGAATATCATATCATATATCGGCAATGGAACGATGAGCTGTACGTGTTATACGACGACATTGACGATTCAACGAATTAAGAGACAGCGACTACGATGGCTAGGTCATGTCGTCCGAATGAATGAAAACACTCCAGCTCTGAGAGCAGCACTCGGCGAGGGAAGCAGGGGTAGAGGAGGACCTCCACTCCTTTGGAAAGACCAGGTGAAAAAGGACCTGGCTACTACGCTTGCAATGCCCAATTGGCACCAAACAGTGAAAACGACGAACGAATGGCGCATTGTTGTTAAATCGGCTATAACCGCGTAAGCGGTGTCTACTCCAGTAAAGAACATGAGAATCTTATGTGCGACCATTGCTGCATTCTGCCTAAGAGCGATGCCTCAAGGTGTCAGAAATACACATATCAAATTTCATGATACCTATACATACTCCTAACGGACACACTATACATACCATTTGTGACTTTTTGAGAAATATTAAATATCAATATCAAATTAAGGTAAAGTATTTTTATAATCGGCATTTCTTTGATCACATAAATATTACATATTATACGATATATATGGATGCGCATTATCACTTTCGGTAAGTGAAAGTAACTTCATTGCAGGATTAACTGGTTGGTTGCCAATGATTGCGGCTGCAAAACGAAATATTTAGTTGCCTCATCCGTTGATAGCTGAGCTGGGTAATCGAACAAACTTAATTCGATAATATGACTGACTACGTGGTTGCCTGTTGACTCGTGCGCATTGAGCCACGATGCTAACAGACGAGTATAACGGTATATCTTTATATAAATGCATTGTCTATGCGCTCGGCAATGGAAGAGAGCTCTTTGCAACAAAATATTTGTTTAGTGACAAGCAATGGAGGTTAGCATTCGAAAGCGGGAGGAAGCGACTGCCTGCAGCAATCAAATACCCATATTTATGGATTATATAAATGTTGGTGGCTAAACACTTGTGGCATCACACCAAACCCACACCTCGCTCCGGGCTTGTGTCTCAAGTCAAGTGAGGCTAAACGTGAGGTCGCCGAAGTCGACAAACGAAAGAAGGCATTCAGGCAAACGGACGGGCACCGCAGCTAGGCAGTGAGTGTCTAACAGCGCTTAGTCGAGCCTGTGCCGAGCCAATATGCAGGCGGGTGCGAGTGTTGCCGCCAGCAACATAATTTCAGCGGCTAAAGGCAGCTAATGTCATTTGTGTTTTCGCTCGTGTGGAATGCCGCTGCAGCGCGCGATTCACCTCTTGAACCGTGGCTACTTTGGTTGAAGGTTTTTTTCTCTTTCCTTTTAGCACAAAATAATGCAGTTTTGATTTGCAGGAAATATCATGCCGGCAGCCACAAAGGCAGCTGGCCCAACCTACAGGAGAAAAGGTACAAGATGTGGAAATCTCAGAAAACGCCATGTAGCGTGTGTGCGCAACATGTAACCAAAGGTGTGTGCTTTCCATTTCATTTGTTCCTCAGTCACAAAAGAGTAAACCTAGCACCATGTAAAACTCGACTGGATATTGAACCATTTCAATTTTTTCTAGAGGCTTAGAGACAAGTAAAATAGTAATTTCCAATACCTAGAAAAAAAAAAAGATTTTACTTTACAGTGGCTTATACATTGGATTGCTGCTGTTATAACTGTTGTAAATTTGCACTCATTCTCATGGACATAGGAGCGCGTATAGCGTATTTGCTACTTGTGTATACTTAAACTCTATTAGTAATTCAGAGGCGAAATTTATATCACAGCTCATTGATAAGTTGATATTTCTGCCACGTAATGCAACGTGACGGCATCAGCAGAAATGCAGGAAGAAAAAGAAAATGTTAACTGAAATAGCTTAGCACCGATTTACGCAAACAGCAAAGTGACCGTTTGATGTCCAAGCGCTCAAATATGCGTAATAGTTCAACAGTTTAAAAGCTAACCTAATTTAATCGGTAAAATATCCAGTAAATAAACAGGGTGAACCAAGTGCTCGTTTCGAAAAAAAAGTTTATCCGATAGTTAAAAGCTAATGAAGCAGTGGGGATTTCATTTAAGGAATTGAATATTTGAATATATACATATATGTGTATACAATATATAAATATGTTGCTATGGAGTTTTAAAGGTTTGTTAGTAAGTTGCCATGCTGTTTTTATTATTTTTCCATTTTTTTGGGGTAAAAATATAGGACAGAGTTTATAGCAAGAAAATCAAATTTTTTCGAAAGCAAGTACTTGGTTTACCTTATCAGGGTCAGCAATTCAAAGTGATAATCATTTTGATATTTTTTAGGGTCTGTTCGATTCTATTATCTACGTATATAGCTTCATCAAGCAAAGCTTTCAATTGCTAGACAACGCTTATATAAAAACTCTCAGCATACTAAATGATTATTAGAACTATGCTTAGCACTCAAGTAATTGCAGCATATGTGAAAAGTCTCAAAATAACACCGATCCCCAACTCAGCCTCAGAATCCACCGAAATTTTTCTTTTATACAGTCTCAAAGAACTAATTTTTTTCTTTGTAGTAGATAGCACTTGCCTGACCAAATGTCAAATCAATATATGGTATATAGTTACTTTTTCCATCAAAAACTTGCGCAAACAAAATCCATTCCCTGACCAAAAAATATATTAAATAACAATGCAACAAAAAATTATTGTATGAGAAATGAGAATTAGCAGTTAGGTTAATTTCCTACAGGGAGTTCGCAGCTCACCAAGTCATTTGTCCACATCCAGTGACCAGACCGTTCAAATCATCATCAATTAAAATAAGTGATTGTAATCATTGCAAGTGAAGTTGTAAGTGCTACAACGTTACCGCATCGCTTAAATATCGCAAAGCCGTTGAGTACTGAATCGATGTTGCCATTGAAGCTAAATTTCGCTCATTACAAGTCGTTCGCTTACTAACGTATGTAATGATTTCTACAGCTTCACTTCAGATTAGTACTCATATTTAAAATACGGTTATAATACGGTAAGAACCTCTTAAAGTTCTTTGCACGAAACTTGAAAAAGAAATGATATTTTTACCTACAATCGTTCTTTATTATGACTAACCGTAAAATAATATGTTATTTTTCTTTGAAGCAATATTGAACGAAACTTATTTAATACTTGTGAAAGGGAATTCAACTAGTTAAGAGTGTAAATTCGAACCCATCGTCATATATTTTCGTTCACAGACACTTTCCTCCATTTTGTTTTAAAATAAAAGCTCATATGCCAGTATCTGTTGAAGTCCATATTCTAAGAAATATAATCTGATTTAATGAGTCAGAACTTATTACAATCGCTTTTCGATTCTAATTTATCGGGTGAGCTGTATACCGTAAGCATCTAAATTAGTTTAGATCAGTTAAATTTTTCAAGCAACAATTCCCTTCAATATCGGAACATTGAACATGGAAAATTCAGTACCGAACTTTCTGTTAACCCTTCAGCTAACTTTTAACATTCAGCGAATAAAAAAATTCTATCTGTATACAACATTTCAAAGTAATCAGCCATGGAAAAGGAACTAAGAATATTAAAAGTGACCATTTCAAATAATTATAGGAAGATCTTAAAATAACAGCGGCACATTTTTCAAACTCGCTCTCAAGCCATTGCATAGAGTAAAGATAGGTATGTGAGTTCCCTTACAATGGAATAGAACAGAAAAAATCTCTTCGAAGAAGCTACGGAAATTAGACGTGCACAAGATTGCAAGTTTCAGTAGATTATGAGTTCGAAAAATAACGAAAATTCGAAATTAAAATTTCACTGATTTGGAGAGCCCGATTGTCTTTTTCAGCTGTGTTTATTGCCTTCTTTTCCTGTGGCAGCCGCTAAGATTACAACGGTTTTTATAAGCTTAGCGATTTTCGTTTGTTAAAAGAAGAATTCTCAGCCAAAAACAACGCTATAACGATGCTCCAACCGTCAAATTCATCAGACTCGGTTCCGTGTGACTTTACCTTATTTTTCCCCTGAAAGAGCTTAAGTCTATCCCAAAAATTCAATTTGAATAGTGTAGAACTAAAACTAAAATACCCTTCACAGCATGAAGTGTGATTTTTATAGGTAATTTTGAATACCTATGTACTTATGTATATACTGCTGGTATAATGTTTACATCTGAACAAATTAATCAGAAATTCTCACGTTGTCTAACGTTTCATTTGGATCGCATAATTTGTATGGCAGTAGTTTCTGATCGATATCTCAATATCTGAAAACTAGACCGAATATATACAAGCATACAATATGTATATTACAGGGTCTCCAACCTTACCTTATGGGTTCCCCCTGCGGGTAGGGGGGACCCCCTTTGGGTTGGGGGGGGAAACCGAATATACCCGTGGTAAGGCATGCCTGTCGTAAGAGGCGACTAAAATCCACATGCACTGTGTATGACATTTGCAGGTCTTGGTTTGAATGTCATCATGGTCTAAGTCAGAACAAGTGCTATAATACTCAGCTTGAAATGATATTATAGTTTTTTTATATTAATTCCTAATATAAAGGCATTTGTTGTTCAAGCGACAAATGTCACCAGTCATGAGTTGGGAGTACTATGAAGCTCAAACTGGTAGTAGCCAAAAGTTACAAAAGTCACACCAAAGATTTTAATATGGTACCACGGGGAGCAGTTTGCCCTTGGAGGTAACTCAAATCTGCTCATTGGGTTTGGCCCTTTCTGAAGATTCGTGGTGTCTGTGGTTTAAACCTAAATGCAGGTAGGGCATTTGTACAATGTGGAGTCGCATTGCGGCCGGGTGCAGGACCCAGAGTACGGCAGAGGTTTTAGGTCGGCCTCGAACCCGACCAAGGCGGCTAGGGAGTTCAACCAGAAACAATTGGAATCAAGGTGTAAGTGCAGGTGCCTGCACTTATGCTTTGGGGCGCTGATCAACGCATTGTATTGATCTACGTGCTTCTAGCAATAGAAAGCACCGTGAATTTGGGCCTTCGTAGGCAGGTAATTCACGTAAAACGGACTCTTACCTTTTGGGTGTTTCAACCATCGTGATCAAACTTAATATAGCCTGTTCAGAGTATAATTAGTCTGAAAGTACGAGGTTGAACAAAATAAAATTACTCTGAATTTAAAAGACTTTCCATCTTTTCCTTTCAAAATCAGCAGTCTATAAATGGTATTTGGGTTAAAGTTGTAAAGTTATTTAAAAAGTAAAAACAATTAGGCGAAAGTCTGGCTACTTGAATTAACCATGCCCTTATCAAAGCTCGAATGTGCGCATCTTTACACCGTTTGCGATCATATAGGTATAAACCAAAATTGTTTACCTGTGTGCCTCACTTTGATGAAATTGCGTGATATCCAACTGTTCGTCAGTGGCGGCATTCAGTGTTTCTATCATGTTCACAAGTAGGGTGCGCCACTGTCCAGCAGAGATGACCCCAAGTACAAAAAAAAACAACAAATGACACACATGTGCACCGGCGGTCACTGACTCTTGACGGTTAGTGTACGTTTGTTTACCTAGAGGCATTTAATGGCTTTTGTCTACATTCATTTATACAGACATACACACACACACACACTCGCAAAAGTGTATCAGTCGCCATTTGGTTGTGGGGGAATCTCCGTCGCCACTGTTGTTGTTGTGCTTTCGTGTTTGTATTGTCTTTTTTGCACAAAAGCGATTTAACCGTGTTGAAGCGGATGTTTAAGTACCGTTACTGTAGCGCCGGTGACTGTGGTTTGTCTACGGCTACTGTATGCTGCTAATAATTACCAGCGTTTCAGTCACTTTTTTGTTGTTTCTATTGCTATGTGGCCTCAAATGACTGCCAGCCAAGCCAACAAGCGGCTAAGGTAATGATGTCAGTGGATAATGAAAGCAGTTCACCTACAAAGCAAATGTTTGCAACGCCGCAATTACAGTGCGTGCGTCGTATACATGTATATTTGTATATATGAACATATTAACATATAAAAGGTGGACTTGCACTTGTTTCAATTTTCTGCTGCAAACATCACAGATTATTGAAATATTTTTACGAGTCAACACAGTGCCCTAGTATAGCAACTAGTCGGCGGAGAGGAAACTAAAATTTTTTTTTTGAATATATTTTTTTATTAAATACATAATTCGAGAATATTGTGTCAAAATTTAAAGCAGATGTTAAAACCTTTAAAGCGTTTTTCTCAAACCTCATGTTTCCATAGTCAGTACCCCTCACAACTTCATCACCGAACCTTTTTTTGTGCAGTATTTCTGTACTTGGAGGATGGAGTCATGTGTAGAAGTTCACGCAAGTGAGGAAAGTTCTCTGATCGCTATTCACTTGGGAGTGGCCAGAAGCGATTCTTTTACACATGGCTCAAGCAGCTCACTACTTCCGGTCTTTGACCAAGTATCCTCTGGGTAGCCTAAAAACATCCGTTCGAAGGCGAGCTAAAGTGAGAAGACGAAACATCCCCTACATAGGGTTGTGCGCTGGGTTTGGGACCCGCCACGTAAAAAGCTCACCCCAATGAAAAACCAACAGCAGCCGCTGTTGTTAACTCGGCTATAATCGCTTAAGCGGTTTCTACGCCAATTAAGAAGATTTCTGTACTTAATTTAAGTAGTGATTTCTCGATTTTGTTAATAATTTTTACTTTACCCTAACAAATTATTAGAGTTTTTCGCAAAAAGTCGAGCATTCAAGGGATTAACCTTACAACCCTTACTTTAATTGCGCCAATTACTAAACTCTATTCATCCAGAAATTCTTAAATGCTTATGCTATACAATTTTATAGTAACAACTGTGCCCTTGAATTTACTTAATGACACTCAAGTCAACAGTGTTGACCTTTCTCTCCTTTATTGAAAGATAATCTCATATGTCTGATTGAACTTTTATTAAATATCTGGAAGAGTAATAAAGTTATTTCAATGAAATTTCACTTTAATCTCCAGCAAAGTGTACGCTTATTGGAGTAATCCGCTTAATTCCCAATCCTATTTATCATGAAATTATGAATGGTGTCCCAAAATTATAGCCATTTCAATTAATCTTCACTATCCACGAAGTTAAAACACTATTCGAGCATATTTTATGTGACATTTTCGAGCTGCGGCCGCCAAACTTGAAATATTGAACAATAATGAAAACGTGTTGTTAAATGGCAGCAAATTTAAATCTTGTGACACCTCGTATTTAATTTCGAACTTGCGTTAATTTTAGAACACCCCCAAGTATTAGTCTTCTTGTCTTCGCGATTTATCTGGAAGCCCGACGAGAGCGGGATTAGCCGTGTAATTAACTCGAAAACCAGGTTGATCTGGACCCTTTTCTTTTCAACGGACATTTTTCCATTTGATTACCGAACATAAAAAGTAATTGATAAAGATGGTGGATGTCCGTTGACTGAAAGTATATACCGCCAACTCTCCTTATTCAAACGTTCCTTATTCTCCGTTTCGTATAGATATATGGTACTAGGTATAATCGGTATTAAGGCTGAATTATTGTAAAGATCAATATTATTCTTTACTTCATTCAAGACGCAAGAAGGCAAAAATAAATATAAACATTTTCAAGTTTACCTCAAGGTAAACAGAAAAATTTTCTCAAAGCTAATATTCGTGGTTATTAAAAGCTCCGGCAGTGATAAAAAATCTTTTGTCTGGTCAATAATTACTTTACGAGCCCGATATGAATAGAGACACCCGAGTCCAGTGTTGTTCTCGAAGCATCCGTTGATATCAATATGAGTTGTTTAAAATGCTGAAGATAAGAGAATTTTCAACAAATAAGGTCGAGCGCCGGAGTTTCACAGTTTTATAATCAAACTGCTTATAGTAATATATGGTATATATATAGCAATAATACTTGTATATACATTATATATACTCTTATATATATTTACATGCAAGTTTACATTTGATAGATGGATAGATGTACACCTGGTGTGTATTAAAGCGTTTTGCATTTGCCAAATTAACATGCGATCTTAGTGCAAATCAACCGTGCAAGTCACGTTTTCAAACTCAGCAACGTTTGGGGAATACCCAACCAGAAATAGTTTGGAGTTAACTACAGTGTAATCGCATTTACACACTCTGAATACATGATTTGTCAAAGTCAAAACAACAACTGTAATGGATGACAGCATACATTCGAGTTTAAGTGTAATGCTTATATTGTTTTTAATATATTCTGGATGGTATCTGTCGAGTTCTTATAGTTGTGCCTACAAAAATATTTTAATTTCCAATTACAAAGAAGTTGATGAGAATACTTTCCTGCTCACAAAGTTCCTCTCATTGTCTTAATAACTCTTAATTTTTTTAAAACTATATTTTCGTTTGGATTTTTTCTTTCACTTCTTCCCCAAACTTCAAGATATGCTAATAAGAAGCTTTCATAACCTATTCTTAAAATGTTTTCGAATAAGAGTAAGAAGACTTGTTTCATAACCCCTCTTAATAGTGTTTTTTGTGCAATAAACACCACAATGTTAAGAAAAAATCCAACGATTTGATGGGTAGTTTGGACATACAATATTAAGTTTGCCACGATTTTCGTAACACCCAAAGGAAAAGAGTTAAGTCGATACAGCCATGTCCGTCTGCCCGTCCGTCCGTGTGTATATATATGAACTAGTACCTCAGTTTTTTAGATATCAGTTTGAAATTGTGCACACAGATATGGCTATATAGCACAAAGTTGGCCGACAAACAAATTTTTTGACGAGATATTTCATTCAAATTTAGCATCATTCGAAAATATTGTTCAGATCGAGTCATAATAACATATACATATGTATAATATAACCGATCAAAGTTATTGTAAGAAATATTTGTACTTGTGAAGGGTATTATACAGTCCAACCGAAGTTAACGTTTAACATAGATATAGTATGTGTTGAAAAGGTACGAGCGTGAAAGCGGGGGAATCAGCTGTTTAAATACCTACTTCAAGCTTAAATGTTGAAGATACAGAAAGCATATCCACACAAATGTGCAAATAAATAAGAAGTAAGGAAAGGCTAACATCGCGTGTAAACAAGCATTTCATACGCTCGCAATATGAATGATTCAAACGCGAGGAAATACAAATGTAGCAACACGTTGAAGAGTATAAAAATTAATCAAACTGCCCTTCGATGTACAAAAATTTAGTTTCTTATCTCGCATTTCAACTTAGTTATAGCACTCTATAGATTTTGGATTAATGGGTTTTAGAGGGCGTGGTAATAGTTTCAAGTTATTATCTTAATTTAAGAAGCTTTTAAAATGTTTGTAATACCCCCAATGAAATGTCGAAGATTCCATAAAATGTTAACATAAATTATGGGCGTGACGAGTTGAGATGATTTACCTATATTTTTATAATAATCTGAACTGAAACTTTACACGCTCTTTTCTCCCCAAGCCCATACGAGTATAGCTGCTTTACAAACCGAATGATCGCAATTAAGTTCTTGTATCACCTTACGAGATATCTTCAGAATATTTGACATGCGATATTATTTAAGGCAGTAATGCAATCTACACAATATAGTGAAGTGTATTATAGCTTCGGAAGATAAAGCCTTTTCGTTTGGTTTTTTGTGCTTGTGCTTGCGTTATTCGAAAATACTCGTTCATATGTATGTGTTTTTGTAATAGTGTACTTTGTTTCGAGCATTTCAAATACACTACCGAAACATTCAATCTATTAGTTTTTACAACAGGAGCAACAATTTCTTATCATGATCCAACATTTATGCAGGTAAATTAAAAAAAATTACATCGATACCAATTATAAAACTCTCTTAATTGGTTATTTAGACGTTTTATTATTATTTTGGAAAACAAAATGCATTTAAGATCCAGTGCCACTTGGATAAATATTAACAGCAAATTTTCTTAAGTCAACGAACGTTTGTGTAGACCTTGAAAATATTGGATGATCATACGATTCATAACGAATATTTTAGCATCATACGAAACTGGTTTTGCGTACCAAACTCAGTTCAGGTACCATAGCTGTTAAGAAAGCATTGTTCTGGTTGAAGATAGCCCGTAGGATATAGAAGTTTGAAAAATATAAGTAATGCGAATTCAATATAGTATTGTACCAATTATGGTTAGTTTGGTATTAACAAGTCTCTTAGGTTTGGGTAAGTGCAGCAGATAGATTTTAAGTCATGAAAATGTATTTAACCTCTTCATCTCTAGTAGCGGCCGACGACACCAACTGTAATGCGACTGAAAGCTGGTTTGTACCACAGATTTCTGGAGTTCCTCTTCTTGTTACTGCAAAGACATTAGCAGCAACCATTTTTCCATTAACTATCAGCGAGAGAAATGTAAAATTCCTTCTTTTTACTAGTCGTAACCCCACTGAGCCGCATGAGTTAAGCACAGGTAATGTAAACTCATTGAACTCCTCTCCGTTTAATCCCGATGACATAACAATAGTCGCTATACACGGCTGGTTAAATGATAGGAATTCACCTTTTTGCAAAACAGTGGCAGCAGCCGCAATCGCTAGAAACAATACAAATGTGATTATTGTGGATTGGGGTGATATAGCCAAGATTCTCAACTATATATATCCTGCCAAATCAGTTGGGCCGGTTGGCCGCTTTGTGGCAAAGTTTTTTGATTTCCTTTGCCAAAGTGTACCAGTCGTCTGCTATACTATCATTGTGATCGGTCACAGTTTGGGTGCACATGTCGCAGGCTTTGCTGGAAAGTTTTATACACTAGGAATAATACATGCTATTTATGCCCTAGACGCAGCAGGACCTCTATTCGATTACTGCGACCCCGAAACACGATTGTGTAAAAGCGATGCAGCATATATCGAGGACATGCATACCGATTCCGAATCTTTGAGTATGAGAGAATCCCTCGGGCACGCTTCTTTCTATGTGAATGGTGGAGAAAGACAAGATAAATGTGCACCTGATATGTTGGGTTACTGTTCGCACATGCAAGCGGTTGCGTATTGTGTAGAGGCGCTCAAAGGAAAAAGGTACCCCTCCATAAGGTGTGCAACGTATACCGATGCCACGAAAAATGCGTGTGGCTCTACGCTTAGTCCAGAGTCAATGGTCTGGCTGACACATACTAATATCAGCGGTATATTCTATGTGAATGCTACTGATGAACCACAATACAAACTCGGTTTCTGGTAATCGATCTAAACTTAAGAATATTTATAAAATATCACATCATCATTTATACATATGTTTTTTTGTCAAATAAAGGTGGCAATAAAAACTACGATATTTTTTCTACCCTTGCAACATGTTGCTACACAGTATAATAGTTATATACAATCAGGATGGTGAGGAAATGGTGCTTCTTTGAGCCTAATAATGACAAAATCGAATGAAAACTTACCATCAATCCAATATAACTTACAAACCTTATGGAGCCGAAGGTATTTCCCTTGCTTTGATCCAAGCAAGTTCCAAGTTCTTTACTTGTTCTCTTTGTAATTTTTCTTGTTCCAAAATAGTGCCAAGTAAAAAAAACGAACCTCATACTCTCGCAACATGTTGCTCGGGGTATAGTAGATTGATATAAAGTTGTATATAACGGGTGATTCAAGTGGAGAAACTTTTTTCAGTAGTCTTTTTCGACAGATAACGCATGAGCCGTGTCAAACTATCATGTTATTTTCGTTTAGTATTGTTTGATATTTTATCTTGGAAAGATTTACGCCTGAACAACGTTTACAAATCGTTCAACTTTTTTACGAAAATTCACGATCTGTAACAGCTATAGTTGAGAGTGTATACGAAAGTCGTGGAGAGCCGATTCGAGTCTACGGAGTATTAAATTGAAAGCGTACAAAGTAAAGCTTGTTCAAGAGCTGAAGTCACTCGAAACTCTCAAGCGACATCGCTTCGCCTTATTGGCCTTTGAAAAGTTCAAAGAAGGTAAGATATTTTCGTGCCACGTTTTCCGCGCCATTTCCCACACATCGCTCAATCAATGGATTTATTGAGAGAACACTTCGGTGAGCAGATAATTTCACGTTTTGAACCGGTTGATTGGCCACCAAGATCGTGAGACTTTTTCCTGTGGAGATATTTAGAGACTAAAGTCTACTCGGAAAATATCGCTTCGATTCAGGCCTTGGATCAAAATAGCACGCGTGTCATTCAACGGATGGACGATCTGAGACGTAGCCGCGGCCCATAATTTACTCACGCCTTTATTTGCAAAAACCGAAACAGTCGATTCTCACAAGTTAATTTCTCTTGATGCGAGTTTTTCGCTAACAATATTATTAGCCTTAGACAGAAACACATACGTTGATTATCTGTTATATTTAGGAATAAGAAAACAAAAACAAATAGTATTAAATACTCAAAGTCGTTTTATTATACTATTATGGATCAATATACTTTTCCATGCGCTTGAACCAATTGTCGAAGCACTTTTATACTTACATATATATGCTCTATTGAGGTTCTGAACGCATCCGGTCTCGAAAAAAGTTGACTTATGTATTAACATCGTTTATTTTTTCCGTAAAGGAATAAAAAGAAGTCATTAGTTGGCAAGTCCGCACTATACGGTGGATGACTCATAAAATTTTCTGAAAAGCAGTTGTTTCAGTCGAAATGTGAAAATGTGGTGATCTGCCTTCGGCATTTGATTTTTCTAATTGCTTGAAAGACAACTTCATATCGTTTACCAAAATTGTATTTAAAAGTTATCAACTCTAAAATTGAAACGACAATCGGTGAATAATGTATTCTGCGGCCTTCAGTATAGATCGAGGCTATTACAAGTAATAATAACTTTATGAAAAGGAACTATATTGCCGAAGTTTGCGATAAGTTTGTTTTAAAAATGGGTTGTTTGACATTTTAAGATCTGACCTTTGACCCCTTATTGCATCTATAATGTAAGTTTATCAAAAAACCTATTTTCACAGCTTTGTAACTTATGATATAGAAGATAATAAGTTCATAATAAGTCCATCGATTTTGAGGGATAACTTCATTATTTCATTTATTACTCAATCTCAAAAAATATTGTTTGATCAAATAATCGTGAAATATGATTTTGCATTACAGTGTAATTAAAAAATTTATTAAACAATACTTTGTTGCTTTCTGAGACATGAAATTTCATCTAATCTGTCTTACTAAATTCTACAACACCTTTAGAATGTTGTCTTAAATTTTTGATCCGAGAAATAGTGTCGGAGAAACGGTCTTGAGTACTTGTGCGCTTGAGGCTAGCTAGGCTAAGTGCGCGGTCTTGAAACGTGTTTTTCTCGAAATTGTGTTTTTGAAGTCGGTTGGCACGAGTTCTAGAGAACTACTCAACCGATCTTCAAGAAATTTTACATAAGTCTTTGAGATACAATTTTAAAGAACTGGACGAAGGATTTTTTTCGATTACAACTTTTGAAAAAAAAAAAAACAAGAAAAAACGTTAACTTCGATTGCACCGAAGCTAAATACCCTTCACAGGTGCATTTCTGTTAGTAATTATGTGTTCAGTTTGTATGGCAGCTATATGCTATAGTTAACCGATCTGAACAATTTCTTCGGAGATTATATTGTTGACTTAGAAAATAACATATACCAAATTTCGTTAATTATCTTGTCAAATGTGAAAGTTGTGCATACAAGAACTTGATTCCGATCATTCAGTTTGTATGGCAGCTATATGTTATAGTGCTCCGATATCGGCCATTCCGACAAATGAGCCGGTTCTTGAAGAGAAAATGACGTTTGCAAAATTTCAAAACGATATCTTAAAAACTGAGGGACTAGTTCGTGTATATACAGACAGACAGACGGACATGGCTAAATCGACTCAGCTCGACATACTGATAATTTATATACAGTATAATACTTATAGGGTCTCCGACGATTCCTTCAGGGTGTTACAAACTTCTTGACAAACTTAATATACCCTGTTCAGGGTATAAAAATGCCGCGAAATTTTCGCTGAAATTTTCATTTTTTTGTAAAAATGTCCTTCGTCTAAATTCTAAGTTAAGGTTTTTTCACTTTAGAAGATGCTGTAAGGAGCTATCCCGCCAACGCGCCGTATCTTTTTCCTAGGGGTCACCGGAAATGACGTCGCCATGACCGAGCTTAAAATATTTTTTTTCAAAAATTTCAGAATTTATTTGTTAATAGTGTATGTTTGTAACAATAAAAAAATCTATTCAAGTATTAAATTTTTATATGAGAAAAGAATTGTCGAAAAAGTTTTTTAAACGCTTTACTTATCAAATTTATTTTATAATGTTGCTCACAACCGTTATGTGAATAATAATATAATATACTACGTTTTTTTTTTCAATTTCCCCAGCACATCCTTTACTCAGTTCATAATTATACGAAGCTCAGTCCATATTTCTCTGCGAAATTATCTCAAACGCATCAATTCAATCGTGGTGAATGTCATAGCAAAGCGTTGCCAGCTTAAATAAATCGACTGACAGCAGACTTGAAGATGAGTTATGCTCTTAATAGCAACAACGAGACAGCGAAGAAATGCAAACAAATACTTTTTATGGGGATTTATGAAAAACTGCAATAAATAACCAGAAAGAGGGCACTTGGGGAATATGTTAATGTGTTTGTATCGGAAAGCGCCGGCAAATATTTAAGTGTGCAGCAACGAGGAAGCTATTTATTGCTGCTGCGACTACTTTTGTTATTTTTGTTGTAGTCAAGAGGCAGCAACAATGCCGGCAGAAACCAGAAAAGACACTGCGATGCGCCGAAGGAAGTTCGGTTGCTGGGCGCAAACAAGTTGAGTGGATGGATGAAGCTTAATGCGCATACTAATATACGAGTATGTGCATGCTTATGTGTGTTTTAAGTATGTTTGTATGTATGTTTATGTGTTTACTTTTATATGCAAAAGTTGCATGTGCACTTAAGCTTGTCTACGGATAAATGCATACGCTGGGAACTACAAAGCAGGAAGATGCTCACATAATGACAACAACAGCAATGGCGACAACAACACCACTGCCAAGAATAATAAAACTGCAATGTATTGCTCGTAAAATCTGGCCTACAGCTAACTTATTGCACTTGGCTTAAAAGCCGCGTAAAAAGTGAAAGTGGCAAAAGGAAGAGGCGACAACAATGGATTTGCAAGTACCAAAACAAAAAAAGCCGCTCGCAAACACACGCAAAGAGACAATGCTTTGAACAACAGAAAGACAGCGCGACTGCGCGATGGTGGGGTGATGCAGCTAACAATGATAGCTGTAGCACAAGGCGAACACACACGGTCAAGTGAACGAAAAATCAGCTGTGTGAAAAAACGGACCACAACAAACAAAGACCGTTGAAATGAAGCCGAAATGTGCCAACAAAAAATTTAAGACCTGATATTGGTGGAAAACGGCAAAACGATATGCGCGAAACGATAGGCGAATAAAGCCAGCTGGTTGCGAATTTAAATGCTCGCGGGCGGCAACGCGGGGTGTGTGTGGAATTGAGATGCAAACGGTAGCCGCACACACTTCGTACACCCACAAGTGCGATAGTGCACGCACACAAAGTGGTCTTATAACGGTACCAGCGATAGCTATCAGCAAAGGCGTAAATATCAACTTGAGCGCCATCAGCACACGCTTTGACTCATTCAATGCACGCTCCATCGCATTTACTGCCATTTCCCACTGTCTTCGCCTTCACCTCCATCGATAAGTGTGTTGTGTTGTGGTGTGGTGTGCGAGTTGGCTTGTCAGCAATCGGCCAGCGAATCTTCTCATGTGCGTCATGACACATTATCGCGGTCTTGAGTGCCAAGTGCTTGTCGTGTGCGATGCCAGCTCACGTGCGGTGGCTGTACTGTGGTACGCAGCGATCCAGTGATCTGAATCAATAAAACATACAGCTTCAATGCAATTGGCTTCAATATTCTACTAAATTTAATTATCAGAGGATACAGAGACGATAGTTGGTAACTTACTTATATTTATTTTGTGGCGGAAATGTTTGTTGTACTCGGAGAAAGATTTCTCAAATGTGTTTAATGCTAACCCATTATCTGTTTAGGAAAACTTTGAATGGCATTATCGTGGGATGAACAGTTAGCTGAGTTATATAAAACATGGTTTGAACAGTCAGCTGAGTTAAAGAAAGAAGTTCGCAAAAATGCCAGAAGTGACCCTGCCCATCGGTTTGAGCTTAAGTGAGTATTCTATGCGTTAACATTATATACATTACCGTCCCATCACTAAGCATTAAATCCTTACAAGATTTTAACAAGCCTGGGTAAACTCAGCTAAAATGTTCAATAAATGCATATCAGTAACCAAATTATATCTATCGACTTTATGTACTCATTACCACTTTACCTCAAGTTCGCAGCGCAGGCCTTAAAACACACCGGGAGTGGACAACGAGTTACGTGGCCCCATGTTGCCAACGCACTACTTCGACCTTAGTCTGTACGGCTGTACAACCCGCACCATGCTCGCGCACTGCGCTGCAACTCCACCCGAGTGGCCAACAAAGAATACCTGTGGTCCACAAGAGCTTCAGCAGGCATCATGACTCCCATTCCATTCAGTCCCCCATCCTCCCCCACCTTCATCCCGCTCCGATCCTCGTGCGAGAACCACTCAGCAACTCCTGGTTCCACGCACAGTCTGTTCCGTGTACCAAACCGTCATACGTCAGAACGTTACATAGTCAAGTGCAATTCTTGCACTGGCTGGTATCACTATCCGACGTGTTCCGGCCTGCGCACCACACGTGAGTTGAGTGTGTCGTACGTTGCCCCATGCTGCAGGAGTTTACCTACGCAACACACTACGTTACCGTCGCTAACCACAGTGCGACAATCGCTCCTGCGCGTTCTACTGCTGCAACAATTACCACTTACTCACAGCCAGGAGCACCCGCGAAAGACTCAAATTTGATAATTCAACTGCAACAGACTTCAGAGTAATCTCGAGGCGATAGTTGCATTCTTAAGTCAAAGTGTATCGATAGCTGCGAGCCAAGAAACCAAGTTAAACAGTCCTCAGATCTTCTGAGTTGTGCAGATTCCAATGTTTCACGTTAGAACCGCGAGCGAGGCAAAGGTGGAGGCCTAGCCTTCATATTGCACAACACCGTGCAATGTCGTCTTATCGATGGCGCCGTCGACCACAGGGATATTATCCTTGTCGAGCTCGAAATATTTAATTTATATATCCCCCCAGTTACTTGTTGCCACTTTTGGTACTAGACGACTTTAACGTGCATCACGATCTTTGGTCTGTCAAATGACCGTAGGGGAAGAAAGCTGGTGGAACAGATAGACGACTCGACGTACTGCACAATGAATGACGAGAGCGGCCAAGATAGAACTATTATCACGTACAACAAATTGATCAAATTTTTGCGTATTTTTGCTAAAGTAGCAGTGTTGATCCACTGTGCAGACCATTATTACAAGCCATTCTTTTGTTAAATTTTACGCCCAACTGTGTCGTTGAACGTTGAGCTTTTGTGAATTAGTAGCGTGATTGAAAAGCGCTGGAAAGATACTTCCTATACAATGAAGAAAGGAAAAAATGCTACTCTAAGTTTTTACTCATTCTTCATCTACTCTTTCTTGGGTCTTCTGAAAGCTACTTACTTCTATGCATTAAATGCCAGAGAAAATATGAGTTAAAATGAGAATACAATGTTATGTGCTGAGTCGAAACTATGGACTACTAGTTTAAGAAACATAATGCTGGAATACAGCGAACCGATCTTTGTTTTTCATCCAAAAATACACATAGATCTGAGGAGACATATACACAGTTATGAATCACTTTATTCACCGAGGAAGGTGTGGTGGTTATTACCAATATTTTCATATACAGGCTTAGGGAAAATGTACGATCCGCTTTCGAACATTTCCTTGCATCCATAGTTATTTCTTCAACACAAAAAACAACCGCTCTTGGGAATGATTATTCCGAAGGCACTGAGACCATTTTTTAAAATATTTGATTTTCCTCAGCGCGTTTTTGTATTGTCTTCTCGCTACTGCAGCTAGTAATTTTTTGTGCCATTAGCTCTGCCTTACCAACTGACGACTTGAAAAGGGAAACCTTTAATTGCTGAAGAGAAAAGAAATTACCAGCGTGCGACTTTAATTTATTTTACACTCACTGCTTTTGTTTCAGTTTGCTTTCTTCTTAGTAGCTTTTGTTAGCTGCTTCTTCGTAATTTCAAGCTTTCATTACACTCTTCTGCACCGAGTGTTATCATTATTAAAATAGACATCTTGAAGTTTTGTCAACGGAAACAGGTCATTTTCGTAATTTTCCGCTACGTTTATTTGCTATAAAGGTAAGAATACACAGAGGAGGAGTTCGCGCAAAAGTTCGCTCTGTTCACTTTTCGGTACCTCCGCACGCTTTTGCATACTTTTTCTTTTAGCGTACGCATCAGCTGTCGAGTTACTTTTGCTAGTTAATAGAACAATTAGAAATATATGTTTCTGACGACAATATTAAAATACTGGGTAGGAGCCGGAGTAGCCTTTTGTTTGATAAATTGTTGTTTGATAAAGCTTAGCTTTGCGAGCTAAGGTATTGATAAAACTTATAGATAATTTAAATCACATGTCTTAAAAACCACTTTAGTCGAAAAGTTTATGGTATTGAATAAAAATAATAGTAAAATTCGTTCAGCTTGTACACTATAATTATTCGATTTCGGCGGTTCCGTCAAATAAGCAGCTTTTTTGGAGAGAAGAGTATGTTTGCAAAATTCGCATTTATACAGACATATAGACGGACATGGCTAAATTTACTCAACTCAGCATGATGATCATTTATATACATACTTGTATGTATGTACATATCTTCTTTGGTCACCGACGCTTGCTGTTATGTGTTATAGACATCGTGGCAAACTTAATATAACCTCTTCTGGGTGTTGAAATAAAACTACTGCATACGTTGGTTGCTATACTATATATTTCTGGCCTAATAATGTAAATAGGCATATTTATCAACAAAAATGTTTTTTTTGTTTTTTATTTCATTTTTTTTTTGTCGATTGCTGTTTTGTTTCGGACTCATACGCATAGATTCATGATTCGTCACCTGTGACGATCTTATAAACGTCTTTTGAAGCACCGCGGTCGTATTTTTTCAGCATTTCTTTACACCAATCCACACGAGCCTTTTTTTGAGCGATTGTCAACTTGTGCGGGATCCAACGAGAACAAACCTTTTTTACGGCCAGGTGTTCATGCAATATCGAATGTATGCTGGTGGGAGAAATGCATACGCATGCCTCTATCTGAAGGTATGTTACATGACGGTCTTGCATTATCATTTCGCGTACGGCATCGATGTTTTCTGGCACAATGGCTGTTTTTGGACGACCTTCACGGAATTCGTCTTTGAGCGAGCGTCGGCCACGATTGAATTCGTTGCACCAGTTTTTCACAGTGCTACATATAGGATGGTGCTTCAGAGCCATACAAAGATTTTAGTTCATCGATGCACTCTTGTCGTGATAATCCACGTCGAAAGTGGTGAAAAATGATCGCACGAATATGTTCAAGAGTTAATTCCATTTTTTGGCCCAGATGAATTTTTTAAATCACTGTAAATAAAACAATTCACTATTAAATGACAAAACGTTCTGAGTTATGTTATGCTAAAAAATGTCAAACTTTCCAATGGAAATGTCAGATTGCATCTGGCAACACTTAGTGTTGCCCTAGGCTAGAATATATAAAGCAGCCTCCGTAATAACATATTGTCCTCTATACTAATTTCTTGACTTATTTTCCCAAAGAAGCAAATTCCCGGCATCTAACTAACAAACAGAGAATACACTCAGTCCTTTTTTTACGCGATTTTCGGTTCTGCCACTAATCGCGTAAAAAAAAATCGCGTAAAAATGGTTAGTTTTCCAATATTAACTGACGAATTGGATCCGAATATAAAAAATATAGCGTATAACAAAATATACGCGCAAAAAAATATTCAAAAGCAATACAATAAGTTTCAAATTTTAAACTTATGATTTATTCATTCATAACAAAATAAAAAATACAAATCAAAAACCATATATAAAAGAGAAGAAAGTAGAAAATAGGTAGATTTATTGAAAAAACCGTTGAATGCTGTTTAATCACTGCCATCATCCGTAGTTTAAATTATTTTTAGCCGCTTATTTTGATGGCCGGCACTGATATCACTAGAATTTGTATCAGAATCAATAGTAAGAACTATGGAATGATGTTCTGATTGACTTAGCGTCTCCGACTGAGTTTGCACCATAAACTCAGTTAATTTTGTTTGAATGCTTCTTTTTAGACCCAATAAATTCCGATGTAGTTCTTTATATCTTAACATGCATACACTCAATTCTTTTTGAAAAATTCGTGCGCGTTCGGCATCAGTATCATTTGCTACAAAATAATTTTCCAATTCTGCTGCAAGTTTAAGACCAAGCAAAAAACGAAAAAAAGCAATCGCGTTAAAGTGAGAAATTCGCGTAATAAAAGGAATTTGCGCTGCAAAAATAACCGCGTTAAAGTGAAATAGCGTAAAAAGAGGTCGCGTAAAAAAAGGACTGAGTGTAATTCAATATTTGGTCTTATTCGCTAACCACTAATCATACAGTATGACTCAAGAAATAATACAGATTCTGCACATATTAAGAGGTCTTTGTGAATAACTCATCTCTGGTAGGCTGAAAAGGGATTTAAAGAAAGCCGCTTTTTAGCTAAAAAATCGATTTTATTATGCAACATGGCCGCCATAGAGGTTGAGAGCTCGATTATAGTGGTCTTTAAACTTGCAGATATTGTTTTTGTAGTGATATTGAAGTTTTACTTCAAAAAAAGCAACAAAATATAATGGATTCCTTTCATAGGAACGGTACAAATATTTGAGCATAATCTTATTGAGTACTGTTTTTGATATCAACCCTACTTATTTAAGGTAATAGTGGGATATTTTGAAATTCTGTTTGCTAAGTCCCACTTGAATGTCTGCATAAAATTATTTCCATCATACATATATGTATACTTGTATTACTGCATATATGTATATATGGAATTTTTGACGCACCGTTAACCTAACTGTTTTATTTCACTTACAGCATTTGAATATCCCATCTTCACATCCAACAACAAGCAATTAGTCACTATTTAATTGTCTTTTACAGTTGTTAAGTGCGTTTGGCGCTTTTCGCAATAACATGCAAATGAGCGAGGTGGCATCTTCTGCTTTGTCGCCAATTAAAAATACATTGCCATCCACCGCTTTGCATTTCCTACACCCGTTTCGCACTTAACGGCGATTTGCAATGCAGTAAAAGTGTTTTGTGCGCTTTGTTTTTTTTTTTTTTGCTGGTTTTTGTTTTGCATATTCAATGATAATGAAACGCCTTTTGCGTGCAAATACTTAACGGTATTTTAATTACATGGCATTTTCAATTGGACTTCCTTAGTAGGAAGTGACAATATAGAGATATGGCTGCTTTGACACTACAAGCAGGGCATCAGACTGGAAGTTTACTTTTACTTCACAAATTTTGTTTGTAGTAATTGTCGTGGTGTGGCTGCCCTCAGAAAGCAATAAAAACAGTTAGCACTAGTTAATTGACATTGAAATTAACATAAACTGTTCTGGGGTTTAAAAGTTGTTTGGAAAATATACGGTCCAATATCCATCATTTTTGGGTAAGATATGGCGGTTGAGGGTACGATGATTGATTTTTTTTTGCAGTTTGGCGATGATATCACAAAATAAATGTGTGTGTGTTCTGTTATTGAGAATAACCACACATAAATGAACATCATCCAGTCTGTATGCCTTTAGCCGTGATTAAACCAAATTTTCTTCATATGATAGGGCAAATGTCTTATGTCTAATGCAGACCACCACTGCAGCTTAGCATAGTCATGTAAAATGATGATCCTATAATCAAGAGCGCGTTGCCGGAATACACTTAGGTCGGCATTGAAGTCGAGTTTAAGCCAAAGCCAGCTATCTCAATTGAAAATGAGCTCGGCATAAAAAGAATTTCACTCTTCCAATTATTTACACCTAATTCAAAGAAGGCACTAATCGTTTGCTTCTGTGAACCGAAACAGTTATTTAAGTGCTGATTACCCTTCTTTACGATGGTCCTTCTAACATAATTCTAAATTAAAGCATAACCATTTTCTGACCTGCAAACACACTTTATCTGCCTTGTGCTTGAACTATTTCATGCTGAAACTGTTGAAAGATTTTTGCAACCATATATTAAACGCCTGGTTGCCGAAGATGCCTGTGCAGCGTCACACAAGTGAGATGTGTGGGATTAAAACAAATATATGCGGAACACTCTCGCACGCACTGACATAAAACTGTTGAAAGTTTTCAGCACAAGTAATGCAATTGCACGCTTGCTAACACAAAATTTTACAACTTTATGGCGCATTCTCGGCTTGGCTTTGTTTTCCACACACGCACAGACGCCCATAAAACTCTTCGGAAAAGATTTTACATAAATTCAAGTATAATGGTTGCGAATGTTTTTCGCTCATTCCACAATTTGCCCTTCAGTGGTTTAGTATTCGCTGGACAGCCAGTTGTGTGTGGCACCGCATTCTGCCACTTACTCAAACCCTTTGTAAGGTCAATTTAACTTTTCCCCCCTTGCAAACAGTCTGCGCCGTTCTCTATTTTTGCTTGGCAACCACTTTGGAAAAGTGTGAGCGGCAGCGGCATAAATGCATTTCTTCACCTTCGCTTCTAAGTTCTAATGCATTTTGCAACTTTCTTGAAGAGTTTCCTATTCGAAGATTCGCTTATGATCGTTAAGTACTTTGAGGTTAGTGGGTGAATATGAAACACCCTTGTAAACGCTGGTTACACAAGTCAAGAGGTTCAATGCTACAAAAGTTTGTCTAACCAAAATTCAAAAGCAGCTGCCCCAAAAGGAATGAAATTGTATTTTTGTATTGTAAATTATTTCATTTCTTTGAGCTCTTTGGTTTTTGGACCATCAACATTTTGGCGTATCCCAAACCCAGCGCACAACCCCGGGGAGGAATGGTTCGCCTTCGCCCTTTAGCTCGCCTTCAAACGGATGTTCATTGGCTACCAAGAGGATACTTGTCCTAAGACCAGCAGTTGTGAGCAAAAACCAAACTCTACAAGTCACTCATTATTCCCGTCTTGCTATATGGTGCAGAGGCATGGACGATGCCAACATCTGACGAGTCGACGTTACGACTTTTCGAGAGAAAGGTTGAGAGGTCATCATCATCTAACGCCCAAAATTTTTTTGAAATCGAACTCAAACATTTCAAGAACTCACTCGCCAATTCTTGGAACCCTCAATCCTGGCTATAATCGCTTTTGTGATATTTTATAAGGCAATGAAAGTGAAGTTGGACAAGTTCTCTTTAACATTCGTAGATTCATATTTCTTCCCATATATATGACCTTTCGACTAGTTGATAGTAGTATTAAAAGATTTGGATGTTTTTTTTTTTTCAAATTTTGTCACCGTTGTTTTTTATACTGCGCATAATACAAAAACTTAAATATTAATACATATTTCGCAAATTAATAATTAATATTACGGGCTTGCGTCTCACAATATATGTAGACAGCGCTTTAAGTGGGTCTAATGAGGGTTATTAGCTTAATCAACGCATCGCACTTATAACTAGCAAATTATTTATTATATATATATATATACGCATTTACAACAAAAAGATCAATATATATGTAGAGATATACAGGGAAATGGCTTATATACAAAAGATAACACGCCCAAAAGTGATACTCTTATAGAACAAGATACAGCACAATTGCGTAGAGATGGCGCGTAGTAGAGAGCATTTGAGTGGGATGGAGATAGTGTTGTAGAGAAGTAGAATCGAGATGAGGATGAGCTTATGCTTGCTTGATTATGTGGATGATGGGCAAGTTTCGTTTTATTTACCACAGACGTTTGACATTTGAGCACCGAAAGTCGCCAGCGAGCACCTTGCTTTAGCGTCGTGAGATGAGAGCAGCGCGGCATTGCATTGGGCCGAATTTGTCAAAGTCAAGGTCATTTTTCCAGGCAGTTTAAGAGCTGCCCTATGTCTTATGGGTTAGTCACAGCATTTTCGGCGTTTTATGCAATTTCTGTTCTGTTTTGTTTGCCTTTTGTTTGGCTTGGTCGGTCCTCGGGATGTTGTGACAAACAGAATTTCAATGACGAAATCAAAAATTAAATTAAAATAATAATAATAATGTGTTATCGTTTAACAAGACTAGCCGGCAGCTTTAGCTAAATTTGTCGTGTGCTTGAATTTCGCCCAGCACCATTCCGTTCGTTTGGTTTGTCTGCGAATTTCGTCGTCGTTTTTTGTAGTTAACGTCCAATCTAATAGAGTTGTTGCACATTTTTAGCTGCACTCGAATTTTCGCCGCAAGTGTTCGCTTAATATGGTCCAGATTTGCCGGGTGGTCCGTAGTTGGAGGAAGGTGCTGAGATATCACCACCGCCACCACCGCCGCCGCCGCCGGAGTAGCCGCCATCACCACCGCCGATACCGCCGCCAATGCCGCCACCACCGATTCCACCTCCACCGATTCCACCACCAATACCACCACCGAGACCACCGATACCACCGCCGATACCGCCGCCAATTCCACCGCCAATACCACCGCCGCCGCCTCCGATTCCACCACCTCCAATAGCACCGCCACCGCCGCCTTCTTTTTGGGTCTTGTACTTGATGAAGTATACTTCGGGTTTGGAGGGCTGTGTGGGCGCTGGTGTAGGAATAACGATGTCCTGTTGATCTTCTGGCTTCTTGACCAACACATAGACGAGTGTCTTCTCTTCGTTCTGTGGCTGCAGGGGAATGATTGGCGCCTGGTAACTGGGTGGAGATGGTGCCTTAATGAAGATGATCTTGTAGTGTTTCTGTGCTTGACCGATGGGTATGTTGGGTCGTGGACGTACTTCCTCTTGCTCTGGTGGTGGCACATGCACATAAATGTGTTTCTGCACGAGTGTGGTGCCGCCACCACCGCCGCCACCACCGAAGCCGCCGATGCCACCTAAGGTAATAAAAGAGTAAGAAATATGAAATAAAATCTTTTAACTTTTGAATCTTTGAAGTTTTAAAATTTTGTTTGGTTGCATGGCTCTCCGCATTAGATAGATGAGATCTCTTCTTGTAATTGTCAAACTTTAAGCATTTACTTTTGACACTCTAAGTAAAAAGTATGCCGAAATTATTTTCAAGATCTCTCACATTGCATTTAAATATTTTTTTCCAAATTGATTGTGAAATTTTGTAACCAAATTCTTTGCATTTGTTCGAGTAAGATCTGCAGTTCATTTTAACTTTTAGCAAATGCAAAAAACTTACTGCCAATAACACTTTTTTCACTCATTGTTTTACGCACCTCCTCCGAATCCACCGCCACCACCGGCGCCGCCACCAAAACCACCGCCGCCGAAACCGCCACCACCTCCAGAACCGCCACCAAATCCACCGCCACCACCGCCAAGGCCGCCACCACCGAGGCCACCGCCAAGTCCACCACCTAGTCCACCGCCAAGACCTCCGCCACCACCACCGAATCCACCGGAGCCGCCACCAAATCCACCGGAACCGCCACCGAATCCACCAGAGCCGCCACCACCGCCGGGCCTATTGTAAGCATAGCCCGCCTCAGGCCGGGCAGCTGCCAGCGCTACACAGGACAACAAGATGAATGCTTTCATGGTGAAACGCACGCTAAACTCGAGTACACGCACACACACACGTAACGCTGAACGTTCTTTAAACCGAAAACGTCAACTATATCACGACCGACACAGTAACTGCTATAATCCTTTTAGCACGCACGCACACTCGTACCGTTTGAGTAATCCTTATGCTGTGCAACGGTGCGTATGAGTGATGTCTTTCACTGGGCTGGCAATGTTTTGCTCAATTTTGATTGTGAGAAAATAGTGAATAGTGGGGATAGAAGGATGGAAAATTCTGTATATTTTACACTTTCTGTTGCTATTGATGTTGTTTATTAAACTAAATCAAATGCTGTACTGACGATGCAACAGTGAGACCTCAGCCATTTATACAAAAATTTTCAGACGCCACCAGCGCCATAGTCAGCGTCATCTTCATCAACAGCCATAAGTGTACAGCTGGTGTGTGTGCAAGCTTGTGTAAATGTGTCCGCATATGTATGTGTATGCGAGTGTGTGTATGTGTGGTTTGTGCAGCGTTGCCGAATAACGAGCCAGTGGTCGTAGGCTATTTTGTGATGCGGCGACCGGCGAAGGTTCACAAGACGCCGGCGATGCGCTGAAGACAGCTGTTGTTGTGTTTTTATTGTTGTTGTATTGGGTTATGCGGTCATTGTTGTTGCTGCTTACTTGCAAGTCAAGCCCCCTGCAACAAGTTGTCGTCTGCTCCAGCAGCTGCAGCATGCGCGTCTATGTCAAGTGGAGAGCTGTCGCAGTCATCGGCAGCTCACAGCTTCGTCTCCACAGACATTGTCATTGCAATTTCATAGCGTTCACAGGCAGCTATTGTCGAAAACGGCAATATAAAACATTGCAATATGAATGCAGGTGATGTGCTGGTGCGAATGCTGATCTACACATTGTGATTGCCGGGGATTGGTACCCCAATGTTGCTGTATTTGGCTGAATTTTTGTTTCAGTTCTGATTTGGAAACCTTTCTAGGGACGAGGAAACATAGCTAGTAGATATTTCTGATTGACAAATTTCCGGAAACCAGATGCTCATTTTTTGTCTTTTTATAGAGAATTTTCAATTATTTTTCTTTAGAGTTTTATCCATTTTTTTTATTTCTTTCTTTCATAAAGAATTAACAAAAAAATACAAAAAATATTTAAGCACTTTTTACAGTCCAGCAATAAAAATATTGAGATTACATATATAAAAGAAGCATCAGAAAACTCCCAATTATTCAGCATATATGTGTGCCGTTGAAGAATAAAGGCAATAAAACCGAAAAGACAAAAGTCGTAACTTGCAAACAAAAACCAACACGTTCGTATAAAACCGAAAGTAATGACACACAGCAAAGAAATAAAGTAGACAAAACAAAAAGTGAAGTAAGTAAAACTGCAACTAAAATTACCGCACAATCCACATATTACGGCACAATGCGCGCAGCCCAAGCCAGCGAAATAACAAATACTCAAATGTAACGGCGAAATGGGCAGAGAAAAAGAGGTGAAATGTAAAAAAGTATGCAACAACAATTGGGCACACAAGAAAAGAAATATATATGTATACCATATATATGTTTTCATTACAACAACACTGTCTACAACCGCAGGAGAAAAAGCCAAATAAACATGAAAATAAAAGCGCAAAGAAACCACAGAGTGGCGCTCAAAAGTCACACACAACACCATCCATTTCCCACTGTCGGATATTGTGATGCTCCAACTGCAACAAAACCAACAAGCGCGTCTTGAGAAGAAGACGACCCGTCGGCTAAGCCGCAAAAAAGCCAAACCGACAAAAGACAGTTATCTTAGCAGCCGCCATAGGCGATGTACAAAGTGGGTAAAGAAAGCAACAACAACCAACAATAACTGACCATTGAAACACAGGCGAAAAAGCTACGTGAGAGAACGCCGTCGGCTGTGCCAAGGAGAGCATTTACGGGTAAGAAATAATGTTAGCTAGCAAATAAACAATCTGATGCGAAACACCTGCGTATATAAAGTTGTACATACTCCAACATTAATGAGTGATGTTGAAAACTTTCGCGCTCTCGACGAAAGTGAAATTTTGTTTTGTTTATCCATTCATCATTCCTGCTCGAATACAATGAGTCACTCTCCGATTGACGCTCACCTGCTGAAAGGTGAGATCTCTCTGGCGGATTTGTAGGCAAAATGCATGGCTCATTGTTACTGTTTTCTGAAACTAAAGTCTTACTCAGTTAGCCCGTTAGTTGTTCACACTATCGCTGCGATTTTATTGGGCATATCTCTTGTGAGCAAGGCGCGCTCACGACCTGCTCGATCTCATGCTTAGTTTCATAGCTTTCATTCATTCACATAGTCTTGCTTTGGTGCTCATGGCACGCGAAGTTTTTGGTAAATCAGTTTGTTGTGGTAATCAACGGCTGTGTGGACGTGTTAAGAATACTTAGTTAATTGCCGTTAAACTTTAATCTAATTCTACGACTTAACGGTTTATAATATTCGAGCAAAAGTGCATCAATTTTTGTTTGTTTGTGAAATATTCTTAAGTTTTTTTAAATATTTGGAGATGACTTAATTAAATTAGAGTTCTAATCAATATTGTGTGACTTGTTTTTTTGTTTATTGTTTATTTTTAGCTTTCTGTATTTTAAAAGTAGTAGTATTTCAAAAATTTTTATTTTGTTGGTTAACAAACAATTTTTCTCTTCGACATCAAAACATAGCAATTTCATTCTTATTGATTGTAATATTTGTTTTCTTTGTTAGAATTTACGTAGAAAGACAATGTTATATTCAATATATTAATATTGATTTTAAGTAAAATATAATATGCATACATATGTTTGAAAAATGTGTTGAAAATATTGATCAGTACATATTCGACTTTAAAAGTTAGTGTTTATAAGTTTACATTAAAAATATTTTTTTTTTAAATCAAAAATATATTAAAAAAATAAACTAAAAAATAATAATAATTTAAAAACTAATAAAAAAATCGTTATTTACGTAAAACATGCGAAATTTTATAAATTTAGTTATTATTTCGGTTTAAATATATACAATTTCAAACTAAATTTTTGCGTTTTATTTAAACGAAATGACTTTATCCAAGTCAATTTCAGAGCTAGCAGATTACAAAGGTATAAAAGTGGGTATTACGTTTAGCCTTAACTTCAAGAAAAAATACAAAAGTTGCAAATATTATTTGTAAATATTTCCAAGAGTCTTTTATGAGTAAAATATAGTTTCGAAATACGAATTGACATGTACGAAATGCATACAGAGATTTGTAGCACAATTTTCAATTCGATAGTACGATCTGACCCACATTACCATACATATACATATCTTACGAGTAACTTTATTTCCAAAAAGTAAGTGCCAACTATAAAGAAAAAGCACAATAAACGGTATAAATAAAGTAGGGAAGAACATAAACGGTTGTTGGCCCAATATTTAGAACTTTGGACGCTTTCAGTTGTAATATAAATCCAACAGTTACCTTTTTCCCAATCAACCGACACGAGAGGCGCAATACACATATGCGCCAAATCGTGAAAGACAAGAATTACAACAGCTAATATTGGAAACTATGTAATAATATTATTTTTATGATTTTGCCTATTCAGAGAAAATAATATAGCTTTTTAAATAGAATAGAATCAAAATCGTGATATATTCGGCGGACTACTTAGTTGAGATCAAAATTTGATCTACACGATTTTAAGAGAAAGGGTATAAGCAGCATCGATAATCAAATTGGATATTAAATTTAACATAAGTAAAGAGAAAATAACTACAAATTGATCCATTCAATAGATTCACCCAGAATATTATGACAAACATTTCTCTATGACTAGTGAACGCAGGTAGTTTTTTGTGTTTTAAGCGAATATTATGTGGAGATTAACTTAAGATATTTTCTCAACGAAAATGTTCTAAAGTTATGAAAAGAGTTTTTGTAACATATAGATCTCTAAACTCTTCAGGCCTACCAATGTTAAATGCTTGCTCAAGACTACATATTTATATTATATTGGAGGAAGTGTATACAGATCTACGAGAAAAGCACAACGTCCTACATATTTTAGTTTCAGTGGCTGCCAGTGAAGTTAAGTTTGTTAGCAAAAGACACCTTTCAGCAATAAAGCCATAATCAAAAAAATCAAAGTTTTGTACCTAGGCGACATCTGAGACAAATGTCATTTCAAAAGAATCATTAGTGCTTAGAGTAAGCTTGTCTTTCTTAATTCTGTAATAATACGATGGCTGAAATCATTCGACAAAGAAGTTTAATTAAATTTTGTGTGCGGAATCAAATATATTTATCAAATGTAAGCCGAGGTCGAAAAAAATACGTCAAAGTAAGTCAAAAATAATGGTTACGTTGACAGCTTTCTTCGATTATCGGAATGTGGTGCACTCCGAATTTCTTCTTATGTTTCGAGGATTAGAAAAAACAATGGCACAAGTTCGATTTACTTTGAGGGGACGACATAGATTTTGAATAATAAATTAAGAATTTGAAAATTATGAACAAAGTCTTACTATTTTATGCCCACTGCGTTAATGTAAACGAATATCAATAATATTATGAATGCATTATAACAAATTACCTATGCTTACCACTCACCTAGTTGCGTTGGCCTAAGGTGTCGCCGCAATTTAAAAAATATGCGTATAATTAACGTCAACATTAGTGAAGTTATTCAAACATAACAATTACGAAAATACAAAAACATAACTATTTTCTGTTTAACAAAGCATTAACACACTGAAAAACTTTATGCAACAAGAAAGTAAACAGTTTTAGGCGATAATATTTTAACACAATAAATTATGTTTACGATAGTAGAAACAATTAACTTTTCGTAATTTTTTGAACACAAATTTGTAGCAAAGCCTATGTAGTGTGACGCCTAAAGAAATAAATGTTATAGTTTCAAGTAAATGTGGAAGTGGAATTAAATTTCGCGTTGAAATTTAGCTTACTAAATTATGGCATTGATTAATTGTGCTATCCTCTCTACAGAACAGCCGCAACATCGAAACAAACAGGACCAAGCATTTATGTGAAGATGATGATATACTACTAAGATTATCTAAAGTAAACCAATTCTAAAACTGTTCAAATTTCGGAGGAGTAACAAAATATAAAAGAGATAATTCGATAAATAATTTAGCATTGGTTGTGTTATCTCTTCTAAAAGCATATACGTTTCAGACTTGATAATTTTATTTTCCAAAATTTTCTGACAGCTGACAAATATATGATTTTATAAAACAGCATAACTTTAATACATATTATTATAGTGACCTGGTCTACGAAAAGGGGGCTTAGGTGCGAAAACTACTTTTCTGGGAAAAGCTGTTAAAAATAATCGTCAGTTTCTCGTTATCTCATTAATTGTTCTCCTTTTTTTGACACCTAAGCCCCCTTTTCGTAGACCAGGTTACATACATATATACAAATTTAATCAGGTGGCAAGCCTCTGTAAGTGGACATTTACTAATTTATTCTACTTAGTTCGATACTTACATTTTCAAAATCGTTAGTCTTATATACATTTTATTTTGAATAAAAATATCCCAATAGAAGGCAACACTAGTAGAAAAAAGTTTTGTTAACTATACGCTTTTGCTAACCATACTTGAGTGATCTGTTTCTTATCGATAAAATTATTAAAAGTTTTAACACAGTCCGATTATTAAAGCGAAAAACCAATAGGGACGCTACATAAGTAGAACAATAGGGACACATATATTTTCCCGCTCTTTTGGCATTTCTCTACAGTAAGGTTTGCCATTTCATCATGGAAAGATATACGATCCAATAACGAGTCGAAATTATTGAAATTTACTACCGAAATACGGAGTCAGTGGCCTCAACTTTAAAAGCGCTACGCCCAACTAATCGTTCTGTCAGATCAACAATTGAGCGTCTAGTGGACGCAAGCACTATACAAAAGTTCTCGTACCAATGAGACAAAAAGTGCCGGTAGTGTCGAGAATCATGCTGCCGTTAGTGCATCAATTGAGAAAGACCGAAATCAGTCTCTCATACGCCGCTCTCAAACGTTGGGCATCTCTGTGACGTCGTTGTGGCGAATTTTGCGAAAAAAATGGGTCTACATCCTTAGAAGATAAAATTGATGCAAGAACTGAAGCTGCTTGACCACCAGAATCGTCGTATGTTCGTAAATTCGTCAATAATCAAAATATGCGTTATTGGTCAGGCAGCGATCCACACGTACTCCATGAGTCCCCATTGCATCTCGAAAAAATTACGGTTTGGCCAGCGGTCCATACTTCTTCCGTGATGATCAAGACTGGCGCGTTACTGTAAATGGGAATCGCTACCGTTCAATGATAACCGAATATTTTTAGCCTGAATTGGATGATATGGACTTGGACAATATGTGGTTCCAACAGGACGGCGCCACAAGTCAGATTTATTGAAACCCAAGTTCGATGAAAATTTTATCTTACGAAATGGCCCAGTAAATTGGCCTCCTCGGTTATGCGATTTGACGCCGTTAGACTATTTCCTGTGGAGCCACGTCAAGTCTATGGACTATGCAAATGAACCAGCGACGAACTTTGTTCGAGTATCGAACGTGAAATTGCTGCAGTATCGGCCGATTTATGCTTGAAAATTGGGTTTAGCGTCTGGACTTCTGCAAGCGTGCTCATGGTGGCAATGCAAAATAATGGCATCGAATGTACTTTCACTGGAATAAAGAGTTCCATTGATATCCAACAGTAGCGCTATTATTGAAAAAAACTCGTTATATTATAAAGAGTTTTCTCCAAAAGAGTTTTGTCGAAATTTCGCCTCTAGACTAGAATACCTCTTAATGTATGATAAGCAATTCATTATCTATATCTAGTGTTTATGTACGTATGAGTCACCTCACCTCTAGTCAATTATGACTTCATCAAACCTTTCGAAATTAAATTAGTTTTCAAAACCAATATATTTCGTTTAATTAATGTCCTCACTTCGCCATCATGCAATCCGATCATCAAAACTAAATAAATGTATGTACACGTGTGCAATGAACTGCGAGCGCATGAAGATCTTTATCGCTTGTGTAAGTCATGCATATTCATATGGCCTCTCACACGCACACACCTTATGATATGCGAAAGCATGCAAACACAATGCACCTCCACCTAACCACAAACAATTAAATGCCTGTTTATCAAGTTTTTATGCAATAAACGAATGCTATTAATTTCCTTTTTCAATTTCATTTTTGCTGCGCTCGAAAGAGTCTTAAAAACAGGTTGAATTTCCTGCCTCCGATGAGGCATTTCACCTTGAAAAATAAAAGGATAATGAAGACGCGGCGACGGCTGACGACTGTCTTTAATGATGATGGTCACGAAAGTTGCATAATGCCACTGAACCGCAAACGGGGCACAAGCCACAGCGGGGAGTAGCAAAATAATAATGCGGATATTACATGACCTAAAATGCGGCATTCTGAGAAATGCTATTAAAAATGGAGGAAGAGTTTTTTTTATTAACAATAAATAAAACAAAATACAAAATCAAATTTTTTGACGCAATCGGACAGCAGCAATTCCTGCATAACAACTTCGACGAGAATCTTTCAGAGTTGGCAGCTGCGTCTTACTCCATCTTCGACTGACTGACAGCGTTGCAACAATAACTCCAGACAGGCAGTTTGAAAAGTAGTGTGCTTTGATAGAGTTGGCAGGTTAACTGCCGTGGAGAAATATATACATATATAGTAAGTGTAAAAAAAGTATATTCGTCTGTAACACAATTCTACGCAATTATTGTATGGAGCCGTAAAATCGTATTGTATTGCGATTGGAAATTGCTATTTGGATTTTATGTCGAAAGTTGGCTGTTATTGATGAAAGTAGTTGTAAGAGCAGTTCCAGCATCGATAAATTGAAAGCAGTTGCATTTATTTATTGAAAAAGCACATTTAGTTTTTACATACTTTCTTCTCGCTGAACTATGTCTATATCGTCGTATATCTCGTACAGCTCATCGTTTCATAGATTGCATTATTCATTTGATGACAGGGGATATTTCGTCCTGCCCTCGTGCACGACCAGACCCATTTGCTTCGTTTCTTTGTCCAACATGGAGAAAATCATACTTTTCTATTCAGATGTGCAGCTCTGATTATTTGCCCCAGCGATAGATTGAATAAGCCGCACGATAGGAAGTCGTTTGGTATCTAACGGGTCGGAGAGATCATTCGCGATCCCAACAGAGTTTTCGGTATTGTTCAACGTCAGTTTACACAGCCGTATTAATTTTTCGGCTTTACATCGGTCACGCAATACGCTATGTTGAGGAGGCTTGTCCCACGGTAGTTGGCGCAGTTTGTGGGGTTGCAGAACACACTTAAATTCCTATCGTTGGACATGCTTTCGTCCGACCATATTTTACAAAGAAGCCGATGCATGTAGTTCTTCGCAGCCGTATTTGAATAGCTCGGCGGGTAATACATTGATCCCGCCGCTTTGTTGTTCAGACGGGTAATTACTATTGGAACTTTTTCATGGTCGGCCAGTGGAACGTCCGCACCACCATCATCGATTGAGGAATCGTGCTAACCATCTCCAAGTGTTTTTATTGCCATTCAGCAGCCTGAGAAGTGTTGACAACACTTCAACACTTTTGTCTCCTTCCCTCAAAAGCTTGTAGAAATAATTCGGAATTACAAAAAATACGCGTTTTTTATGACTGGATTTTGACTTCCATTCCAGATATCTGGATCATCTGATTGCTTGTCAACATTAAGAAACTGAACCTGAGTTGAATAACGCTGACAGTTCAGATTAAATAAATGACTTGTTCAGCTGATCTGCGGATGAAAATTTCTAAATCTCGACACACAACACTAACTATCTATTACCTGACTATGCTCCTCGTAAGAAGGATCCATTAATCCATTTTTCAAGCTCCAAATAATTGTGTTTGTTTTAAAGTCACAGAACTCGTATTTTCAACAAAATATTCTAAAATTTATGATTTGAGTTTTGACTTTTTTAGTTCGCAAATTTTTTTTTCGTTTAATGTTTAGCAGACGATTATATATGTGACCACTGTGCCATTTGGTCAGCCTATATTGCAGGTTTTTATCACTATAACGCACAGATTTTACACTTTCAAAAAAGCGTCTAATGAAGTTAAATCATGTAACAGTAATTTCTCTGAATTGGATTATAATACTAAAAGTTTGTCGCAATAAATTGATAATTTCTCATGTTTTGTGATTACTACCGTCTTGAAGGTATAGTTAGTAGACCTTTGAAAATCAGTAAGAACGTGAGAATATAAACAATTTTTAATTTTTTTCTTGCGGTACTTCGTACTTCTACTTCAGTTTTGGTCAAAGGGACCAATAATTCCCTCAGTTCATATCTCTCACTACTTTGTTTATCCAAAAGAGCTTCAAGAGGCTCACCAGAACTAATCACATTCCGAAAACGTCGATTTTATTTTATCATCTGTTGGTTAAGCCAGTAGCTTAAGTATTTGACGGTCACATTTCGGTAAGAAGAGAACGCCAATTTAAGCCTTGTCGAGGTGTAAGTAGGCAGTTTACTAAAGTATGCTTGGAAAATAAGCAGTCCAAAAAAGGATGAGGGTGTTCCAAGTGAATGCCAATTAACCATCGTTCAACAACTGAATTACAAAAGTAATCCAATTTTGATTGTATTTTTGCTGTCCAATTATTTATACACTGAACAGGGTTTATTAACTTTGCTGTCCGAAGGTAAACGTCGTCGACCCTATAAAATGTAAATATAAATTATCTCTCAGCTTTTGAGACGCCGGCGTGAGGTTTGGCACACGCCCTTTTCTCACCAATAAGCTGCTCATATATCTGAACCATCGATACTGGACAAATATGGCGCTTGGAATTAAGTACTTGTATTGAAACATTTTTCATTTGAAGAGTTTTTTGTGAAATTTGGCGTAGATTATTTTCGAAGACATCGCTTCAATGTCCGAACATATTGTTCAGATGGGATCACTACAGCTTATAACTGCCACCCAACATGACCGATTAAAATCTGAATAAAGTTTATTTTATATACTTTATGTTATTAAAAAATGCGCCTGTGAAAGGTATAATGTTATAGTGTAGCTTTATAATTGGAACATTAGGAGACGTGGTAGAATCCCACTTTATCCCGCAGAATACTGACAATTTGCTGAAGTTATGTTTAAACATTTCATCATTTTGCGTATGCCGTGCATTCTGCCAACTTCGCTTCACCCAATTTCTGATGATCAGACATCAGACATACCCCAATAGTGCGCTTTCTCTCTAACCTAAATTGCTTTAAGCAGTTTGGGAAAAAAAAGGGTCTTGGCAATCATACCAGAACAGGTTGTCTCTTTCGTTTCTTCGTTTACTTTAATATTTTTTTTTATCACCATAAGTCTATTGATTGGCTCTTTACATAACCTTAAGCAGTGAGACCTCGTGTCAGCACAATGCATCTTCTTAGTTGCCGCTATCCACAAAAAACACTTGGTGGCAAAACAGAACACAATTTCTCTCCGTTAAGTAAAAAATATAGGCCTGGGAAGCATAATTGTAGTAATTTAGTTTAAAGCGACCATCTGTTTCGAAATTGTAAGAGAAGAATCTAGTGTCCACTTCCCATTGCCGTTTAACATCATTGGAGATGTCCCATTCAGCCCTCTTTTAATACAGCATCAATATAGTAATATAAACTTCAAATATATGTGTTCACTTTAACAGCGAGTTTAACAGCTATCCCTCTCGGAAACTATACCTTAATACTAAAACGAAGCAATCTATTTCATATCCTGATATCCAAATTGCAAATGAAAAGTTTATCGCATATTAAATGGTTCATCGAATCCGCGCGCATTACAAACAAATTAACACTCTTTATCCGACAAAAGAGTCATTTGCAATTTTTCACACAAAATGTTGCACTTTGCCATACCTACATACATAAATGGCTTTATTTGTGTGCGCGAGTGAGTGTCACGATTTTATGGGAAAAGCATTATTTTCCCATAAAATCCATTGCATAAATACAAAATCAAATATATGCATTTGTATGTATTGCGATAGCACGAATATGTTTGCGTCAATTGACATGGAAAAAGCAATTACTTCCGTGCAATGTCAGCAGAGCAACAGCGACGGTGGCAGCAACCTCGCTTATTTTGCTATGAAAATTCAACTTTGAGAAAATCAAAAGAAATGTCACCAGTAGCCAGCGGGCATTCCATCCTGCAGCGCGCTCATGCTTTGGTACACATAAATATCGAACAATGTCATCGGTTAACACCACAAACAACAACAACCACAGCGAAAGTGGCGGTAGCAGCAGACAGCACCAGCAGATGCTGCAGTGCAACAGAAAGACAAATGGCTGTGGTGATAACAACAAATCGCAACAAATGCGGATGAGGCAGTGGCAGCCAAAGCAAATACTAACGAGCTGCAAAAGATGTGCGAATAAATCGAAATATAAATATTGTATCATTAGTTCGAGACTTACATAGACTGTATAGCACATATACATATATATATATACATACCATAAATAGCTACCCGTATCCCCTATATCAATCTTCGGTATCAGCTGGAGAGAAAATCCTGCGATCGCGTCAGTTTCACTGGCGCAAAGCTGTGGCTGCTTCTGCGCCAAATTCGTGCAACATGAGATTTGGTGTAAATAACAAATACGTTTAAAGTAAATTGTGTTGCTGGTGGTGAAGTCGGTGTTTGTTCACGAGCGCACGTAAAAGTTATAAATGTTCGAACAAATCGATTGCAATGAGGCATGCAACGAGCGGGGTTGCGCTGGCGGTTTACAATGGTGGGGTGGCATTCCAATTACTAGACAAACAGAAGACAATCTTCGTATATATGTTTTGGGAAATCTTCATTCGCTATATACAACAAATTTGCTAACATATTCGATCTAAAGGGGGAGTGACTCATCCTTTTGATCATGCAAATTATCAATTTCGATATTATTTCGAGACGTCCAAACTAGTGACTAGGTCTTCCGCATTTATATATTTGAACTACTAAATATGTTATTTTTACTTTAATATTTCCTATTTTTATATAAATATAGGTCATCATTCGACCTATTGTGCTCGCGGGTGGTATTACTCAGAGGATTTAGTAAAATACTTCATTTTTTCCACCCCAACTGCCAGATGTTTCCTCATTTGGACCATTTTGGGTCGTTGAATATATCCTGTCTCATCTGGCCAAACGCTGGGTATTTGCATAGATAAGTTTCCAGCGTCTCATTATCATCTACGTATTCTCTGCATTCCGTCGAATCCATGTTTTCAATTTTCTGAAGTTGAGATCTTAAGTGTACCCTATAATGACCGCTGTAAGATTACTAAGTTCACTTCACTAAAGTATCTTTGTGATATGTCCTGTGTTTCTTCAAACAAGCCTTGTAGAAGCTGAATGGTCTAAAGCAGCTTAGAGGGACTGTGTTTTCAGCTGCCCCCGAGCAAGCCTGCTCTTTCGACTTTTCATTTCCTTCGAGTTACGTGCTGATAATCTAGTTATTTTCTACCTGCATAAATTAACGCAATGAGACTTACAGACGATGAGACGCTTTGGATAGCATATTCTACATACAATGCCAAAAATTTCGTCCTTAAAGACTGATTTGTATTCACTTAGTTTTAAGCTACCTTCGGCGAATGAATTACTATGGAAGAAGCCTACTAATGTTTCTATTCCGTTCTTTGATCCGTCATAGATTTCTCCAATGGAACTGTCGATCACGGAACCACTGATCCATTCTTCTATGCTGGAGAATGAAAACGTTGTGTTTAATTCCCGAGTTGCATTAGCACGAGTTCATTAGCAAGGTCGAGTAAAATACCATGCCCGAGGGGAATGTGTTTTGACCGGATGTCGAGGATAAACTACAGAGCCTTTTTTAACATACAGGGTTTGTCCGGAAAGTAATAGGACTGAATCGATTTAAAAAAATTATTAGATCAATCGTTACAATTATGTAAAAACTTTCGAAATAGGCTTCTTCTGAGTGGATGAGGAGCTGAAAGCGCGATTTTAAAGCATTGAAGGCATAATCCGGAACAGCCTTGAGAGACGAGGTACATGCTGTTTGGATCCCCTCTGTCGTCTCAAAATATTTGCCTTTTATTGTGCCACATCTGAGCTGTAGGGCGGATGCGGAAACGTTGGGATGCCGGCCTTGGTTAGGTAGCTGTTGAGGGTTTGTCCAGGAGGAACAAATTCCTTTTGTTCCTTTGATGTAAAATATGACAATAAGCATCGTTTTCACTTCGGATTTGCTCATTCATCAGCGACCTTTTCCCCGCCCTTCAAAAAGACCTGATGCCACCGAAACAGACCACTTCTTGCTAAAGCAATAACTGGATAAGCCTGCTTGATCATAACAAACGTCTCTGTCGTAGATTTACAGAGTTTCGCACAGAACTTAATCGCGTACCTCTTTTCTAACGAACGCTGCATTTTCGGCTTGCATCACTCAGACAAACACGTCGCGGGAAAATGTTTGTCCTGACGCTCCAGGTGCTTGGAGACAACTGACCAGCCGCTCGTTCGTTAGCTAGGACCGCTTTCTACCGAATCCAATCGGTGCGCGAAGTACAGTCGCGGCGAAAGAAAATCAGTCCTATTCATTTCCGGACAAACCCTGTAGTTTTCATTAAGCCCGTAATCCTCAGAAAGCAGTGTCATGTACTTGTTCCAGGGGCATAGTACGGTACTTTTCCGATAATGCCAGCCACCATACTACCAGCCACTCACTGTCCCTTCTTCCTAGAAACGGCATTACGAAAAGGGTAAACTTCACAATGAAGTTCGAAAACACCGGAAGGCATACCAAACTATCCATACCAATGGGATGTTTTCCGCGCATTTTTTAAGCAGAAGTCTCTGCTATAAGTTAGTGTGCAGATCAGCGATAGTGAACCGGCACTACATGTGATCTCAGAATATAAGGTCAAATCGATGTTAGTGGAGGAGTGTATAGCACGGTTGAACCGCCTATCAGTTTGCAATAGTGTACACCTGATTTGGGTGCCGGGGCATAAGGAAGTAGCAATACATAACGAGCTGGCCGATGAATGGGGTCAGAACCATGATTGCGGTGGGTCCCCACAACATAAAGGAATTGCTCCGCAAGGAGGAGGGAGTGAGGAGAGAACGGCATTGGCAGCAGGCAACAGGAATGCGTCACTTTAATCTACTACTGGGAGTTTATAACCTGGCAAGGTTTAGAGATATGACAAACCTCCTCCAAGGCAAATTCCGTCTCCTTGTCGCATTCTATACGGGGCGCTGAGACCTCAGGAAGCAGTTGTCCAACGTGAGCATAGTCTCTTTGCAAACTGCCGGTTTTACGAAATGGAACAGGAAACTCTAGAACATCTGATTCCAGATTGCCCAGCAGTTATGTGGACAGGAATCACATCACCTCAGTCGCGCCCAGCTAGCTCCAGGAATTATTTAGAGTGCTGGACCTCTGTGACCATATCTGATAAAGGAGACGCACAACAAATCATAGGTCGCTGTGCAAATGCTCAATTATTTTCTACCTATTACCATACTACCGCATGTTAGTATGGGGCTGATGAGACTTGTGTAGAGCCATTACAACATATGGGGATGTAAGAACCACTTTGTGACCATGGCTATTCTGTAGGAATTCCAGACTCGAAGGTGTTTGGAAGCTCTTCAAATGTGTTCTCTCTAGCATAGTGGTTTTATCTGGGATAACTCTAAGATATTTGACAGAGGAGAACGCCACATAACTTTCAAAATTTCTACAGCGACAAATTAGGGTTTTAAGCGTGAAGCTTCATTTGTATCAGAGTTTTAAAAAAGAGCGATTCTTTCGACAATTCTCCATTATCGTAAGAGAACTTCGCTGTGTAAGCGCAATCTAACAGAGTTTCTGTTATCGCTGACGAAACATGGATCCACTGGTGCACTGATACACACCTAAGTGCAAGAAATAATCGCAGCAGAGGGCTTACTTACTAGATGAAGCCGCTATGAAGGAAGCGAAGGCTGTCAAGTCAGCCAGAAAGTGAAGGGTATTCGTGTTCTTAGTTCGTGGAGACAGGAAAAATGGTGATAAAGCTCTACAATATTGATTTATAGAATAAAACTACAGAAAGACAGACATCCCTTTTTAGCAAAAAACTAAAATAATATTACTCCAAGGCAACGTACCAGCTCACATCGTCTCCTCTCCACGGAGAAAAACAATAGGTTACATATATTAATCTACAAACCGCTATCCACTGCGTTTTTCTGATGTACTTCGACGGAAATTTGATCTATCTTTTTGGTACCAAAATACACACCCAAATAAAGAATGAAGATTTCTGCTTCCGTCCTTTTTTACAATTATTTACCTCCATTACAACTATCTGAACTCAGAAGTCCTCCATAGCAGTACCAAAAACCAAACAAAAGAAACTCGAATTATACGAAATAAACAAATTGCCAGCTACAAACTAGTCGAGCACTTTTGCATCGCACAGCGGAAATTTTCAAGGGTACTAGCTGACACGAAGGTAGAAGTAAAAATGCATATGCGAATATGTCTCAATTTGTGAAGAAAGTTTGCGGTAAGTGACACAAAACAAGTAACAGAGCAAATCTGAAACCAGACATTTCGGAATTGTAACATTGCAACCAAATTGAGTGCCAGTTGCAAGAGCAAGCAAACGAAGTGCAGTACAAATACGCATATATACGTATATTTGTATAAGATATGTCTATGGTCCATGCATACAAAGTTACAGTACAGACATTGCCGTCGGATGCACTTACGAGCTGGCAGAGTGACAGACTGGCCGTGACAGCTAACAACATTCGTATATCATGCGGCAACACGCGCCTGTCGCAATTGCAACGAATGTGCATAAATAACCCACAGTGAAATATCAAATAGTGAGGGGGGAAACTAGAAAATCCTGAACAAATTGGACTAGTCCGAAAAGCACCATCAATAGCACTGAGGACCCAAACAAAATCACAGCTAAAATTGCTTCTTAGATTATGGGCCACACTTAAACTCTATGAAACTATGTAGTACGAGACCTGTAAATTATCGGCAAAAATATAGTAAATTCAAATAGATATGCTTCGAGATGCTAAAAATATTATTTGTGTCTTTGGAAGGAGAGTTGATGCCCGCAGTGAATATCAGACAACTGAGGAAAAAGATCAGTTTGAAACTAGATTTTCGTGACTATAACCGACTAGTGAAACAATAAATAGTTGGACTCGTGGTTCATACCAGCTAAAAGTAGTTCAAAACTAGTTGATTTTACTGCAGTTTACTTACAGATATTTCCACTTAAAAACGCACACATAGGTACCCAAGTAGTGAAAATTTCGCGATGCGCTGTGTTGCTTGACCAGCAGGAAGCGCGCGCAGATAAGCTGCACAGGATGACGAAAGATGTGAAGGTGCGTAAGGGGCACTCTCATGGCAGGAAGGAACCTGTACCCGCATGCATGAGCACCGTTTGGCCACAATTCCGCAAATCCACATAAACGCAAATGCATTTCATTGAAATATGCAGAGAGCTTTACTAGATATATGACGCATACATACATATATCAGCGTCCATATCATAAAGCCACCACAGCTGAGTCCCAAAAATAACTTGCAGAATATGCACAAATATAAACGTGAGTCGGTGAAAACGCATTCATTTGCATAAATCTCGGCTGGAACACAGCAAATCTGTTCACAGCAAATTGTTGACTTCGCTTTGGTCGGTTTCCGGTACAAATATTTATTATTTTACATACGTTTTGCACATGGTGTATATATGTAAATTTATTTATTTTTGATTACACGACAATTACTGAAAAATCGATTTGGAATTTCGGATTTATTTTCCAATTTATGAGAATCAATGTTTATTTTTGGCAATAATCACTTCAAATATTTACACCAAATATAGTTTGCACCGTAAATTTAATTGTAGGCTATTTATTCAAAAGCTATATAAATATAAATTTAATTGTTTACTGGCATATTTGTTTTAAATGCTCAACTATAGTGGGTGAAATTCCACGGAGACAAAATCGTTTGACACTTGGCAAGGAATATCAAAGCACAGAGTGAAAATCTGAAATACTACCTATACGAGTATAAATATTACTCTTTGGTAGACAGAGTACAACCGTCTAAATCTCAACTGTACTTCAGTGAACTAATGGATTAAAATAAAATATAAGGAAATATTTTCTTTGAAACCGAATTTAAGAGAAGTCCTGATACGAGATTTCGGGTTAGCTTAATATTTCGTATAACTTTTTATGCAAGCAATTTTTGAGCCCAAATAAGAGACTGTTTTGCAGTTCGCTAAATTAACCGAATAGTACAGAAAAATTAAAGTGAAGAATATTTACTAATTATAGATATTCAGATAGAACTAATTCTTCATTGAAGGGGTTACATGGATTTCCGGGTTTCAAAAAATCGATTTTTATTAAATTCGACAACAACCTCTAGAATATTGTCTTACATTTTCAAGTTGATCTGAGTAATAGTTTCGTAGATACAGCCTTGAGAACTTGAGGCTAGTTTTTATTGTTACTCAAATCTTTAAACGCGTTTTTCTCGAAACTGTGGTGTTGAAGTCAGTTGGCAAGATTTCTCGATGAAGATCGGTTGAGTAGTGATCTTCATACAATTTTACACAGGTCTCAACAATTCTTAAAGACTTGAACGAAAGATTTTTTCCAATTACAACTACTTGAAAAAAATTGCCACGAAATTTTTATTTTTTTATAAAAATATCTGCAAACAATCCAATTATAAATTTTTTTCAATCGTCCAGGTTCTGAGTTAAGGTTTCAACTAAAACATGCATTTTTTCGTTTTAGATGGTCCTGTAAGGGGTTATCCGGCATTCTCGGGCGCATCTTTTTTCGAGGGGTACTCTGGAGAATAAGGTAGTTGGGTCAATTTGAGATATATAATGCCTCAATTATTTCCAATTCTGCTGAAATTGTGACAAGCGTCATTTACGAGGTAATGCTACGGAGTAGTAAATTTCCCTCGCCATAATTCGATGATGCGGCCACGGAGACTAAGTATTTACTTATTGGATCACCCTCGCAGTTATTCCATTAGTGCGCTGTCTACATACACGCATAGAGATATTCTTTTAAGATCACAGAGGTAATATTGTGAAAACAGTTTTCCCATAACTCCAAACGTTCGCGCGCATTTGAGTTCGCACTTACGTTCGATAAGGTTGCAGGTACGCATTGAGGATTTCAGTCCACTGGATTATCTCGTACGCACTGCAATGTTTCCTTAAACATACATATACAAATACATATAATTGAAGTTGTGTTTGTGCGAGCGGTGGCACTTTGTGAATTTTAGTCCGTTAGGTTTCCTAGTCCGAAGCCTGTTTGTGATGCGTGATGCTTTCAAAAATGTCGGTAGGCATTAATCTTTAGCCAAACCGAGAGATTATTTATGCTGACAAGCATTTTCCATTTACTGCCCGCCACTCACACACTACGCAACCGGCGGCCATATTGCCACACAATACCACACACACACACTTATAAATACGTAGACGATGCCATTTATTTGGAAAGTGTGGCATGTTTGCTCATTTGGCCACAATTCACCAGCAGAGTGTCAAACCATTGACCGTCAGTGCCAGGCCGGTGCCAACACCTTTGACCCATTCGTCGAGGCCTAGCAGCAGCCGTCAGCAGCAGGCAGCAGGCAACAGATTAGTTGCATTTACATTCGGAATGCAATTCGGATTCGCATTGCCGCCTGCGATGTGAAATGCAACTTGATGAATGCGGCGAAGGTGGCATATTTCGTTTTGTTGTTAGATAATCATTTCGACAAGCGCTGTGTGGGTTTGTGTGTGCATAAGTGTTGGTCATTATGCAAATTCACTTTGCTGGCACCTCAGGTGAATTATGACAAGTACGAAAATTTGCAGCACGTTTGCATACCAAGCATCGGTTTATGTAATAGTTATTTGGCATTTATGCGATTTTGAGATAATTAAATTGACCTACTAAGTCCAATGGCTATAGTGCCACAACACCTATATATGTATACAGTAGACTCGCGGTAACAAAAACACCGCCTTGTGTGAACACCGGCTAACATGAACATAATTTTTTTTACATTGACTACTCGGCAGCGTGAACACGGTGAGAAAGCCCTATAACGTGAACAAATTTAAAATGCATTTAAAACGTTGTTTTCTTTTCTACATGCATACATATGTATGTTAATTATGGGAATCGTTTTTATAAAACGGAGAATACCCGTAAATTATTGCTTATGTGTATACTGGGATGGATCGATGTGGATTGGCATTAAAATTAGTGCGCGTTGCTGACTTTGCATGATCTAATCTAAAGTTATTCGTGAAAAATGTCGCAAAAACGACTAAAATACTTTGTCTTTAAAGGAAATAGTTGATGTAATAGAAAAATTAAAAGGAGGATCAAGCGTAACCAGCTTAGTAAACCAGTACAGTGTTGCAAAACCAACAATTTGCGCTATCAACAAAAAGAGAACATTTTAAAATGTGTTAACAGTACATTTTCTGGGTCTGGAAAGCGGAAGACTTTGAAGTGTTCTGAACTTCCTAAAATGGAAAAAGCGCTTTACCGTTGGTTTCTTAAACAGCGACAAAAAAATTACCCTGTCAATGGATTGATAGTTAAAGAAAAAGCTAAATTTTTTCATTCAATAATTAAAGAAACTCAAAGCGATTTTAATGCGAGTGATGGATGGTTGCAACCTGCAAGCCAAAATTAAAGAGCTAGGTCTGTCGCACGATCAAATATATAATGCAGACGGATGGGGACTATTGCTACCTGACAAACTTCTTGTTATTGGAAAGGCAAAAAATCCTCGCTCTTTTAAAAATTTTGATTCTCCTGTTGACTACAATTACTCCAAGTCGTCATGGATGACGGCTGCCATTTTTAAACATTGGTTTCAGCATTCGTTTGTACCACAAGTTAAAAAATCAGTTTTAGTGATTTCAAACTTTTACATGTGTATTTCTTATTATTGTAGGTCAGGAAATTTTTAAAAGATCAAGGATTGCCCAATAAAGCTCTGCTGTTGATAGACAATGCTCCATCTCATCCTCCCGAAAATGAATTGAGATCAGATGACGAGTTAATAACTGCAATGTTTATGCCACCTAATGTCACTCCACTCATACAGCCAATGGATCAAAATGCCATACGACTTACAAAACTTTTCTACAGAAACAGTCTTTTGGCATCAATTGTAGCCACAGGGACTGATGTTATTGAAGCCCTAAAGAAATTGACGTTAAGAGACGCTATTGGCTATTTAGATTTAGCTTGGCAACGTCTTGAAAAGGAAACAATAGCAAAATGCTGGACGAACATTTTAAGCTCTATAGAAGATGAAAAAGACTGTGATGAGGATATTCCATTAGCTACTTTGAGAGAAAGGATTTGTTTACCAATTAACAGCCAACAAGAACGCGCAATAGAACTGCTTCATTCAATTAATCCAGAGGTTTGAACCTTTTCTTCCATCCAATAACTCATTTGATTTAAATTGTGTATTTGCAGGTTAGTTTTTCAATTGCTGATATCAATGAATGAACTGAAAAGATTTTCCTAACTCAACCGAAACGAACGAGGTTTTAATTAGTGATGAAAGTGAAAGCGAGGATAGTAATCTGGAAAGACTACATGCAAGAATAGAGCCTAGTGAAGCGATCAACATTTTTAATAAAGCTTTGGAATGGGCGGAAGATGAAAATATAAGTCCAACAGATATCAGCGTACTTAAACGTCTCCGCGAAAAAGCCGTGTTCAGCAATTTGCAAAAAAAGAAAATCCAAAAAAAGATAACCCATTTTTTCCAATAATTTCAATGGGTATTTTTTTCTTAACAAAACCTAAACATATAAATTACATGTTTTCATAATCTGAAATAAAATAAAATAAATGAATTTGAGTTAAAAACACATGTTTAATTTATTTGAAAAATTTTTAAAATTATACCTTCGAAAACGTGGTGAACAACCTCGCAAAACGTAAACACGCTCGGTTTCCTTTTAATAGTTCACGTTACCGCGAGTCTACTGTATATGTGAAAGCTCGTTATTCAACCATAAAATGTGATTACACATTATGCACACCTACCAAATGGGTATGTTGCCCGCTGTGGCAAAGACATTTCCAAGAAGACAATGGCATTCAAATGCGATTCGACTCTTGCACATAATGGAATGTTATGATTTCATAAACTGAAAGATGAGTTATGTGTTTTCGAACATTCTACAATATCAGATATTTAATTGACATAAAATATGTTAATGCATAAACTAAGATTTTGGGAATCAAGCATCACTTAGATAACTTTTTCACACTGCTTGTATTTGATTCAATATACTTAATAGATCGATCGCGTTTGTTGGCTCTTAAGCAGGAATAATAAGATTATTAGAAATAAATTTATTATTGTTGCATTAAGTTGAATGTTTTATTTCGCATAGCAAAACTGATCCCTTTTGAAAAAAATATGTCACATTGAGGGTAATTTCATAATGCTACGCTGATAGCTCCTCGTCCCTATTGCAAACAAAAAACGAACTAGTGCAAACTATTTGCTCAAACAAATTTTCACCAGAAAATCATTGCAAAACCTACTAAATTCTTCTTTAACCCGTCTGAAAAATTTGTCTTGTGGAGGTCGACAAGGTAGATTCTCTAGCGGTGATAATCTCCTTTTCTGCTTGCCGAGGAGCGTAGTATGTTTTGTCGTAGTAATGATGAAAGTGAAAGTCCGTTGTGTTGTAATGGGAGCAGATCACTTTCTTCCTTGTCATCAAATTGAGGCAAAGTATAGACCTGTGACCAATTTCCTTTTCATAAGCTGTCAATGTTAATCACACTTTATTGACCGTAGTATAACTGATAGGACAATCCTTGTCTTCTTTGAATGAGTCCTTCCAATGAAGTCTACAGTTTTGAGCATCCTCTTTCTTATTTTTGTAAATCTCCCTCCAAAAACAAGATCGAATCACCTATACTAAAACCTATTTAGAAGCCACATACGAATAAAATAATACTAGTACAGTAACTACTAAGTATGTCGAGGAGACTGTACTGCATGACAGTAAACTTTCCTTGCGTTAGCGGCATTATTTATGGTGTGGTGAGGCTAAGTCATTATTGGAGAATGTATGAGTTTAATGATCGTAAAGTCCAATCGTCATGCTGTTGAGCATAACAATAGTACAATCTTTCCCATGCATTCACCAATACAAAAGGATTCCGAAGAAATCCTTAAAATTTCCAAATTATCTTTGAGCAGGTCGAGCATTTGAAGTGAATTTTAGAATTCAAATCTCTTGAGAATTTAAAAGAAACACTTAACAGCAAGATCTCTGGAGAGACATTCCCATAATAGCCAAGCACACGTAACTGAGACAGAGTCAGCGGCATTCCTTAAAATTACTTGAGGAATGTTTTCTGTTGTTATAACAGTATTATGGAAACATTATCGGAAGATTGAGTAATCTACTTATATTCACTGCAAGCCTTCACACCCATAAAAGAAGCTATCTTATATTGAATTTTAACTGATGAATCTGATAAGCGGTCCGGGTTCAAACTTAGCGAGCAGAGATTTGATATAATTGTATTGCATATATTAGGATTTAACTTCACTTTGCTACGGAAAGGCCTCCGGTTTTCCTCAAACATTTCCGCAAAGTTTTACTTACATCAACCCGCATGGAAGAAATGAACTAGTCAACAGCTTTCTGAACTGAGTTCAGTTGGAGAACCGGTCCGGAAGGCCCAGAAAAGCTACTTCTGCGAAGCTGTTTCCGTAGTAGTAATTACTGAAATCAGCTTTAAACAAAAGAAAGATAAAATAAATAGTAATCTAACAAACTTCGAATATTTTGAGATGCTTGGAACAGTTTTGTTTGTTGCGAACATACGTGACATGCAACCCAAAGCTATGTTGGAAAAAAATCAGCGCATTTACAAGTATATAGCGGTGACATTAGACCAATAAATATTATTTAAGAGCTAATTCAATTCCTTATGTGTTTTGGTTCACTTCGTTTCGTTGTAGTCGACTTACACTGAATTGGGTATAAGTAAATCTCTCTCGCATATCAATTAGCTGGTACTCTCAAAGCACATTAACGGTTAACAGCTTAGTCACACGCCCCTTTAAGATTATGTAATTTCGGATGTGTGCGAAATTTTCGAAAAATGGGTTACGGAAAGCAAAAGCTTGGAGACCATACGTATTTGTTGGAAGAAATTTAAAAATTCCAAATGAACAATCGACACAAAAATCAGATGAATACAAATATAAACATCTGGATGTATGTATATACCTACATATTATACATGTAGCTGAAGGGGTATTAAAACCGGTGGGAGGAGAACCACACTGGCTTTTGCATATCACTTGCTCACTCCCACATATGACACATGCAAACATACACACATATATTTGTATTTGTATTTTTGAACTCGCTCGTGCGAATGTGCGCCTTGTGTACAGTACGAAGATGACTCAGGGAATGGACATCAGAAACTGTTACTGCCTGACACGAATACCGCAAATTCATTACAAGACATTGTTGCTATGAAATTAGCTGCAATTTCGCCGCAGTCGGAGGCTCTAGTCAATTGGACAGCCTGGACTTCACTGTGCAACATCGTTGCTTCAAACACACACACGAGGCCGGCTTGGATGATAGTTAGTTTTTGTTGTCGCCGAGAGCAGTGTTTATGCATAGTCAAGCAAGGCTGGGCTGCGATTGTCAGAAATTTGTACGCACACCTACATTAGGGGGATCACACATTTGTTTGTATGTCAGCAGTCAACAATACTCCTGCGAATGTGAGTTAACTTTTCGGAATGCTTTTCTGCATTGCTGCTTCCGTATGCTGTCGGTTTGTGCAGAGAACAAGAGGATTGCCTACACATGCGGACCAATTTTGAGAGTGTATACATACATACTTGTATGTACATACACTAACAGTACAAAAGCACTTTACTTGCACTAACAGTTAGAAATGCAATATACTCCTAGCAGAAGTCTTGATACTATTGGAGCATCATAGAGTCAATAATATATGTGCATATAAACAGTATGTATACATATATACATATGCATATATGTATATATGTATATATATACATATATATTGTATACTTAATAAACAATTGCCTCATGATCGTTTTCCTGAGACGTGTGGTGAACTTCTGCTCTGAGAACCGCAACATAGACTTAATTGCAATGCTAATGAGTGCATGCAACTCCAGAATTTCATGTTGTGGCTGACAAATGCACAAATACCAGATATTATATCGACTTACATATCTACATATCAGCATACTTAATATTCTCTCTATCTTGATTCTGCGGTAAAGCGTCTTGAACACAAAGTTGCTCTAGGTTATAGAACGTTAGCTTGAGTCTCATTGGAAAACGAAATTACTCAGTTCAAACATAACAATATTACTTTGATATAAAAATTAGTTTGGTTAAAGAAATAGCTACATGAAAGGCTGGTAAATCGCATACGATGGTGCACTATTAAACTCGCAGGTAATTTCTCCAACTTTCGAATTTATCTAAATCATTTTTTTTCTCTCATATAATAATATCCAGACAAGGACACACGGAAAAATTTTCCTCTTTCAACTGCACTGATGAAAACTCCGATCACGGCATCCCAAAGGCTATTTCACTTTTTCTCTGATCGCAAACCGGCAAGTTGTATGTGGATGGGGAGGAGTCGCTGGAGAAAAGGCGCAGCGAGCTTTTTCACGGGTAGGTTGAAGCTTCTGTAGTGTTTTCTAGGCAGAAAGGATGCTATTAAGGTGGCTGTAGACGTGAGTGCGCATTCAGGGGAGCAGCGCTGAGCTCTTTGAGAGTGGGCACGAGTTGGATCACCATTGGCATTTTGCACTGGAACCAATGGAACTCGCCTGCGCTGAGCAGGCGCTGGTCGTCATTCTGAGCAACCGCAAAACCGTTTTATCCTAAAGAAGAACGCAGGTATGTTAAGGCTAAAAATCGTATCGGACACAAGTGGCTAAAGTTGTTTGGATGAGGGCGATTTGGAAGTATCTAGGCGCTTTCTTATCCATTGCCTAAACTTTCGAAGGCTGAGGTTGAAACATCCGGCAGTCTTACCTTCCGCGAAACAGAAGACATATCGCTGAAGCTGTGGGGAGAATGTATATGTGTCTACAGAGAAATTTCGCATTTCTGCAAAAGAGTAAAAATGTTTAAAGGATATATTTCCCAGGATGAAAGAAAAGTTAGATCACAAAGTATGGTCTGTATAAAAGCCAATTTTGACTTTTTGGCATTTAAGTGTCTTTATCCATTTATAAAATAATATTAGTGAGGACTAGTAAGTTTTTAAACTATGTTTTATAATTTTGGTGCATAAGTTACTGGTAATAAAAAAATATTGAAAAGGTTACGACGAAAGTGGTGTAGTGAAGACTGAAACCCGGTTTGTTTCATTAAATTTCGGACACTTGCATTGACTTGAAATTTGGGTAACGCTCCATATTTCCAAATTAATAATAAAGTTAATGCATAAAATATATTACTGTTCGTTTTATGGGCAACAGACACACAACAGAGATAAAAATATAATACGGAAAACATACATACATAAACGCACGTTCAGGCAGAGCACAATTAAAATGAACTTTATCTCTTTGTATGGAAGGAAAGCCAGCTTAACAGTGAGCTTTGTACAGTTCCAATCTGCATTTCAGGCAAATTCTTCAACGAATACAACCGTCATCACCACCGGGGTACACCCAAACAATGCAGCAGAGCGGTTGGAAATTAACGCACAAACGCCACCGCAAACCCACACACACGCACAGTTAGTTATAAGACGAAAGGGAAATATACGGTTTTCACATTGCACAATGCGACGCTGGCAACTTCTGACCACCAGCAGCAGCCACAACAGTGAACCGCCAACCAGCAGCAGCGCCACACAATCTCCACCAGCTTGGCTATCAAACGCATTACGACTGCTACTCAACGCTGCCGTCGGTGGCACTTCGTATTGCCGCACTTGATGGCAATTATTTTAAATTACTCTTAGCAAATGCGTTGCAGAGCCACTTCGGATTCGTTATATTGTGGCACACACTCGTACATACTTATACTACACTGCTCATTTTGATTTTGATGGAAAGCGCTGATGGTAGACATGCCAGCGAAAATAAAAGTGCTTTGCATTTCGAGAAGAGTCGTCAGAAGCAAAATATAAACAAAGAAGCATTTTACGGAACGAAAAAATCAAAAAAACACCAAAATTCAGCTCCTCGCTGACAGAAAATTTGCCTTAGGGGCATAAAAATTAGATGGGGAACTTGTAGAATTGCATGCATCATAATGTTATTTGAGCGGCGATGAAGTGGCGCCAGTGCGGTTCAGCGATCCCTGTAGGAAAAGGCGAATTTGTAGGCCAAATTTCAGTTATAGAATAAACACATTTTCACAGAACTCGCATCAGTTCGTGATCCTTACGTAAAAATTCTTGACACTAGCTTAAAAATAGCTCACTCTTAATAAATAATTAACTAAGTGAAATCTCTTCACTCGCGCTATTGACTAACAGGTTGTAAAAACCGTAGCGGATCGCCTTTCAAAGCCAACACATTCAAGCCATACTGAAAAGAAAATAATAAACTCGTTTTTGGCTTTTGAGTTCATTTGGTTTCAACAAGACGGTGGCAATTCCCACACATCGCATCAATCGATGGATTTATTGAGATATAATTTCGGTAAGCAGATAATTTTACGTTTTGGGCTAATCGATTGGGCACCAAGTTCATATGATATCACACCATTAGACTTTTTCCTGTGTAGATATGTAAAGTCTAAAAACTATGCGCAAAATCCCGCTCCAATTCAAGCCTTGTAGTAAAACATCACGCGTATCATTCGCCAGATGGACCATCTGAGACGTAGCCGCGTGAAAGAGAAAATCTTAAACAAATAAATGACAACGAATGTTCTTTCGAATGAAAATAAACATTCCCCATGAAATTTGAAGTTTCTATATAGAAAACTTCGAAATGGATAAATATTAGACTCCGCATTAGACATTCTTGAATAAAGAGGAGGAGTTCCTTGACCTTTGGGACTAATCGCTGATTAAAGCCGTCCTTATCGGATTTTTTGTAAGGGGTGTACGTGGAAAAATGGACAGTGGAAAATAAAGAATTTGCTTCCTCCGCATTTTTTAATGACAGCGCATATGTACTAGTAATAGGACAAAGTATACAAGGTGTGTTCCAAAGTAAACAAGACTTAAAAAAAAACAGAACAAATGGTATTTTCGGCAAAATCAATTTATTTCATTCAAAACAGGCTCCTTCTGCTTCAATACGCACGGTTTTTGGCACGGTCCAAAAGCATGTCAAACGGGGCTTTTGCTCGTTGGCCGGTATGGCCGCCAGTATGCCGCTGCAAGCCTTTTGAATGACCTCTACGTCTGCATAACGCTTTCCTTTCATGAGCAAATGCATTTTTCCGAAAAGGAAGAAGTCGCACGGTGCCATATCAGGTGAATACGGGGAGTGGTTAATGGTTAAAATGTGATTTATGATCAAATAATCGTCCTTCGAATGTTGGATTCTGAGCAATTTCTGGTCGTCAGTCTATTTGTGCGGAACAAACCTTGCACACACCTTTCGTAAGCCCAAATATTCAATCAAAATGCGATAAACCGATGTTTTGGAGATGTTCAATTCCATTTCCATGAATTTCAATGATGATTTCGGCTGATTTTTGATGAATTCACGCACAGTTTCGATGGAATTTCCGGTGATCACGGATTTTGAGTGGCACGCATGTTGATCGTCATTTATGTCCTCACGACCACTTTGAAAACGTTGAAACCATTCGTGCGCTCTGCTACTTGTAAATAACTGTAACATAAACTTGTTTAATTTTGGCTCTTTGTTTGAAGATCATTTTCGCACCGATAACACAAACATACTGACTATTAAGACGCAATAACTTCACTTCCAATCAATGAAATGTCTTGAACTTCTCACTGAACTATCGATAATGATAGCAGATTCTAACGCACCAGTCGACAGATTGGCGCTAGATTAAAAAAGTCCTGTTTACTTTGGAACGTTCTTGTAGTAATGTCTCCCAATGTGTCTTTCATTGTCAGCTCAAGCTCTTTTCTTTCAAGTGAGTCTCTCTTTTTCCAAGCTCCCAAATATGTAAGAAAACAAAGAAATTTGCTAATCTCGCTAATGAGTTGAAAACCTAGACTCACCTTGAGCGCACTGTACTCTCAACGAGCTCAATGCTAGTATTGCCTCTCTACTATTAGACTGAATGCACATTTTTCTGAGGGAAGCTAAAACTCGAAGTAATACACCAACTGCTACCTTGAAGATCAGCACTTTGGTATGTACGCTGAGAATAAACCACCAGGAGGTTCCGTGATGCTGGAGTCCAGATTATCACGGATACGCAGGAGTCCAGAACATTACGGGTCAGCAGACTGATTTCGGAATGCTTTTGTTTGGATCCGGCAATGCGCTGAGTTCCGTGAGTCAAATAGCAACCTTCGCAACAATACTGAATGTTACGGCATACGGCTGCTATGTATAGCTTGGTGTTCAATGCCATTGTTGACGATTCTCGGGGCAACGTTGGAAAACTCACATCCACTTCTTTTATGGTTTTTACGAATTTAACCCGTGATAAGCAACTCCTTAAACAAAGAACTCAGCGTTTTACTTAGTTCTATTATTTTTGGAGAACAACTGACCATATTCTTTCATGAATTCATTAGCAGTCTATTAGTATCAGTAACTTCTTCAACCAATCGACACGATCTTCATCCCACCTCAACCCAGAAAGCTTCCCACTAGATTTTATCAAGGACATCAAATAAACGACTTATGACGATCATCATTTAGAACTTTTGAACAACTAACCGGGATTTGCAAGAATTGTGATTTACGTTTGTATGTCTGTTTTAATGGCACTTGAATGCCGTATAGAAATTTGCATGTTGCGTGTTGACATTTCTTGTTAATTCCTAATAGTTCAAAACTCCAAAAAATTAATTCATAAGATTGCAATTATGACTGCACAGGAATCAAAATTCGGTATTTACCAGTTGTTCCCAAGGAGCAAAACGTCAATTGGAAGCACCTTCCCGCAGGGTCAGCACTGACCATCTGCCACACTCACATCCAAACCTGCGCGCCCGAAGAAGAAACGTCAAATGGGCAACCGTTACTATTGCAATGCAGTCGGCCACACACCACAAAGGTGATGCGCAACCAAATGGTCGCCACAAATCGCCGAAAGGCCGCTGACCATCGCCCGCTTGCCGGTAGCAGCGTTGCGTCGCGATGTCCATACGTACGTCTACGTTGTATTGCGTTATAATTGTTGTTATTGTTATTATTATTTGCTGGTCACTGATTACTGTGCCGTTGTCAGGTTGCCGTGGCTGCAGCGCACCGTTACCCGCTGCGCAAATGTCGAAATGCAAAATTATGCTGATTTCGTATTTGCAATTATTGCCTAGCATCTTGCTTTGTTGCATGCTATGTAGACACCAGATACGGCCGCAGTTGTCGTATGCGGTGAAACAAAGTCTCTTCAGATTTTCTCGATTGCCAGCTTCAAAGCTTATTTGTTATTCATTGCTGTTGAAGTGGTCTTTTATGTGTGAGTGCGTGTAAATGTGGAATTGCGTTTCTTTGTGAGTCGCCACTCGCCATTTGTACACGCTCTTGGTTCAAGAATAACAGCAGAGACTATGGTATTTGTGGGTTATTCGACTTTATTACGCAATGAGTGCAAAGTGCACCTGCAGTTTGAATATTTATGCACATGTTCTTCAATATATTATGGAAATATTTAAATGATTCAGATTAAACCACATTTTAGTGAAACGATTTTCAAAAATAAGTAAGGAGGGATAAGGTTAGTTGGCTTTCCAGGCACATTTTTAAGACAGTAATACTTGATGTTAGGTAGTTCCGGACTAATCTAAAATCTTTTTATGATTTAGAATTGGAAATAATATCGGCAGACTGATAACACTAGCCGACAATTTTGACATTTTTTTTCTGCTCTGAAACCAAACTTGTTTTTTTATGTTGCTTTGATAAGGTACATATATAATTTGAATATAAAAAAAAATTGCTAGGTCCAGGTTAAGAGAAAAATAAAAGTAAAGTTTTTGCAAAAAATATATTGAATATTAAAAATTTGTATCCCTCAATTTATATTTTCTTGTACTTTTTTGAACTTCTGCTGTATTGGTAGTCAGGATTATCACGTAAACATATCCAGCAATAGTTTGCCAGCATGCTAGGAGTCCATTTGCCTTGATACCTTTTCTCCATAATCAATATGTCTTGGTGAAATCTCTCCCCATGTTCATCACTGACTGCACCTAAATTGGGAGGAAAGAAATCCAAGTGCGAATGTAGGAAATGTATTTTCAGGGACATGTTACACCCTAAAGCCTGAAAATCCGTCAATAGGCTTGATATGAGTTCTTCATAATCGGGTGATTTGGTGTTACCCAAAAAATTTTTTACAACCTCAACAAATGAAAGTCATGCTTTTTTTTCTAGCGTATTTAGTTTAGAGACAAAGTTTTGATCCTTCATAACTCGTTGTATGTCTGGCCCCACAAAAATCCCTTCTTTTAATTTCGCATCACTAAGTCTCGGAAATTACTTTTAAGGTATTGAAAACCTTCTCCCGTTTTATCCATTGCTTTTACAAAATTTTTCATTAAGCCTAATTTTATATGAAGGGGTGGCAATACAATATTCTCGGGTTCAACAAAACGAAGATTGGACACACTTTTCTGTTTAGGTACACAGTCTGTTCTTTTTGGCCACTCTTTTTGGATATAGTGTTTGCTTCGAGCTCTGCTATCCCATACGCACATAAAACAGCAAAATTTTGTGTAACCAGCTTGCATACCTAGTAACATCCCAACTACTTTTAAATCAGAACAAATTTTCCAAGAATGTTTAGCATACTGTATTTTTTGTAGTAGATTTTTGATATTTTCATAGGTTTCTTTGATATGTACTCCATGCGCTAGAAGTACAGATGGAAGTTCGTTACCATTATGTAACAAAACCGCCTTCAAACTTATTTTCGATGAATCAATAAATAGTCTCCACTGATCAGGTGAATAGGTACAAAACATTTTTTTCAAAAGCCCATATACATCTTTGCAATAGACTAGATCGTTTTCCTTTTCAAAGAATTCCACAACACTACTATGTCGTTTCCGATAAGAACAAATTCTTGTCTCTGGATGCAATAAATTCCATTGTTTTAGTCTAGAAGCTAAAAGTTCTGATTTCTCTCCGTACTCGTATAAGAAGTATAACTTTAATAATATTATCGTAATTGGACCTAAGGATTTTTTTTTATTATTTTTCTAATGATGTACATACTAACAGGAACCAAAATATATAATTTTTATTTCAGAGCAAAATCCATTGTCGGCTAGTGTAATTTACATATATTATATCTGTAACAATATTCGTGCATTTTTTCCAAAACATGACGTAACTTGATTATTAATTCATTGTTTCAATATTCCGAACTAGTGTTGGAGAGCTAGTATCTTAGTGCCCCTTTAACAGTATTTGCAGTTCATTTAAAGGGTAAACAGCAAGCTTTAGCGAGGAGTTCTTCTTTATCATTTTAATATGGAAAGTCATCACATTTTGGCGCGAGTTTATGGTAAACCTGACCTCGACGAGCGAATGTGCCAAAGGTTGTTTGTAAATTTAAATGTGATGATTTTGACTTGGACGGTGAAGAACGTCCCTGTCGTCCTAAGCAGTTTGAAGGTGAGGAAATGGAAACATTGCTAATGAAGATTATTGGCAAAAACAGAATTAGTTACTCAAGCAACAAATTCAAAAGGTTTAAAAGCAGCCGTATTCATCCAAAAACAAGCAAATGGGTGCGATTATACACGAGGCAATAACTTACCATCAAGTCAGCTTTCAGTCGCATGATAAACTACCGCTTTCGAAACTATTTGGAAAACAGCTGCTGGTAAATGTTGCTGCACCCGCCTCGTAACTTCACCTTACCCCTTCTAACTACCATTTCTTTCGCTGGATGCAGAACGCTCTCACTGCCATACGGTTCTTAGAATAAAGTATCTACGTAAAGGACGCAATACTTAAATTTGGCACCATTTATGTAATAAAGTGTTGAAAACCCAAAAAAGAAAAAGGGTTAGTAAAAATTGATCGGATTATCATGTATATTCATTATTGAACAATATTTCAGAAATAAGAAGTTCTAAAATTGTTTGAGCAAAATCATCCTGAGCGATAAAGCACCATATTACCTTGATGGTATCGTTAATCGCTAAAATTGCCGGTTTTGGGTTTTTGAGAACCCACATGTGATTATCGAAAAACAAATATGTACACCTACACCATTCACTGTTTGGCGTGGATTCTAATCAGGAGGACCATACTTTTTTGAAAATGAGACTGGTCAAGCAGTGACTGTTGCTCGATATTGTGACATGACAACCCATTTATTTTAGCCGAAGCTGCATGATATTGATGTGACTAATATTTCAACAAATACCGTTTTAACAAGACGGTACCACATGTCATACAGCCGGTGTAACACTTTAACCGCATGAGATATTTCCATTTCTTGACTCAGTACTATTTAAGCATCTACCAAAGTCAACAACAGAAAAGACGTTATATTTTACCGTTTTTCATCGATAAAGGTGAAATCACTTTCCAGCTGGCTGAAAATGTGAATTTGACCCTGATAAAACAACAACCAAACGAATAAGGTATATGAAGTTTCCCACAAAGAAAGCATCGTAGACACTGTTAAATGTACATATATCTAAATGATCGACGAAATGAGCAGAGTCTATTTAGTCATGTCCGTATGTCTGTCCGTCTGCATGTATGTATATTAGGGTGATTCAAAAAAAAAATTTTTTTTTTTTTCAATTGGTACTCGCAAAAATAGGTTCCTAGACACCTCTAAGAAAGCCTCTCCAAATATGAGTTAATTAGGTTTTGTAGGAAATTGAATGCTCTAAAATATGGTCTCTTATGATTTTTTCGTAAACCCAACCGTTTAAAAGATATTAACGGTTGAAATTTGACTATTTTTGAAAAAATTCTTTTTTTCTTATTAATTTTATAACTCAATGAAAAAAAATTATTATGAATGATGATACACATAGTTTTGTAGGAAATTTACTGCTCTATAAAAATGGTCTACTACGATATTTCGATTATGTTAAGCGTTTACGAGATATTCATCGTCAAACATCAATGCTTATTATTAGGGTGATTCAAAAAAATTTTTTTTTTTTCGTTTGGTACCCTGAAAAATGGGTTCCTAGACACCTCTAAGAAAGCCTCTCCAAAAATCTATTCATAATAATTTTTTTTCATTGAGTTATAAAATTAATAAGAAAAAAAGAATTTTTCCAAAAATAGTCAAATTTCAACCGTTAATATCTTTTAAACGGTTGGGTTTACGAAAAAATCATACGAGACCATATTTTAGGGCATTCAATTTCCTACAAAACCTAATTAACAAAATATTTTTTCAAGTAGTTGGAAGCGAGATATAAATTTTTCTATCTGATAATAAGAAAAAATAGAAAACCGTTAGGCGGAGGACCTTCCCGTTACAATTAAAAACTCATATTTGGAGAGGCTTTCTTAGAGGTGTCTAGGAACCTATTTTTGCGAGTACCAATTGAAAAAAAAAAAATTTTTTTTGAATCACCCTAATGTATATACGCCACTAGTCTCTCCGTGTTTGAGACTTCTATACAAAATTTTATTCACGTACCTCTATTTTATAGAAGTGGCTCATTTGTCCGAACCTAAGATATCGGACCATAATAGCATATCGCTGTCACACTAACTAAATGAGCGAAATCAATTTCATGTAAAGAATATTTTGTATTTGTGCATGGCACACTCTTGTAGAACCCCAGAGGTGATCTAATGTCGGATGCCCAGAGACCACAGATATTATAGCGGGAACACTTCTCCAACCTGTACTGCAGCCTGCGAGATTATAATATGACATATGTATCTATAGTGCTAATCAAAGAAGTCCACGCTAAAGGATCCTATACGATCTGTATAATTGTACTTATAAATATAAATCCGCACAAATATTTTTTGTATGAGCAATGCCGCCTTAGCAAAGCATTACGCAACTAGAAATTGAACTGATATCACCACGCGGATGCCGGCCTGATTTTGCCGTCCGTTTGGTCAGTTGTTGTAATTGTTGTCTTAGTTTTTGTGAAAGGACGCCTGCAATGTGACCATGTTTATGTCATAAGTAATAAACACCAACGATACAAAAACAAGCAGATCGCAAGCAATGACCGTAACGGCAGATGAGGCGAAATGAAATTGCAGAAGGCCATTTATTGCAATGCGAAGACGCATCGGCGATTAATCGAGGCAGATGCAAAAATGGCAAAGGCGAATGAAATAAATAAGTATAAATAATATATACACATAACTGTGCGTGTGTGATTGCCCATATTGCTTACATTCACACACACATTGCCGTACATTGTGTTAAGTATTTGCTTGGGACAAGTTGAACTCGGTTGCAACATGACACCACCAGTGGCAGGTAGCTTCCATGCAAGTATGTACGAAAGTATGCTGGCGATTATGTAACATTGGTTGAAAGTCGTTGTGGGGGCTAATCACTGATAAAAAATCAAATGAAGAGGAATCACCAATTCACACATTCATACGTTCACTTACATAAGCACTTACTTATGTCGTTTATGCCGCGTGTTTCCACCCAGCACAACCAAAAAAAACGGCAGCCGCAATGGCACATTGCATAAATCACACTCGAATTTTCACAGGCAAAATAAATGGCGTAACAAGAACCGTTAAGCGAACAAAAAGTCCCAAAAAACAGGATGAGCGATTAGCTAATAGGTCATTTGCATGCTCAGCGCTTGCAACAACGAATTGGAAATACTTGGCTGGCAGTCTGGTAATATGTATGTATGTACATATGTATGTATTATGTATGCAGTAGCGGGATCATGCTACGCAATTATATAGTATATAGCGAGCATATGTATTTTATTAATTTATTACGCGAGCTTATATAATCGCTGCGTTTAGCGTTTGAGTTAATCCTTTCACTAAATATTTAAACAATGTGCAACAGGCATTCGCACTTAGTTTCATTGATGATATATTTTTATTAATTTACTAACACCAAATCAACTTTCATTTTCCGAAAAATTTAACTTTAATTTATACATACTGCATGTTCGCGCGCACGTTGGCCCAAAAGATTTATGTCTCACATAGCTGAAATGTGACACTTTTGACAGTCAACGAAAAAAATTGACAAATAAGTCGCAGGATTAAGGGCTTCCAACAAGTCTACCTGTCAGCCAGGTCTGTATGTCGTTAAGTGACTACGTTGATTTGCAAGCTGAAAAAGTGAACGACTCCCAAATTATAGCGCCATAATAAAAAATTATATTAAATATCAAGATTTATGCACAGAGCAGTGCCAGCAGGAAATTTGATACGCTTGAAATTCGAGGGAATGAAGTACTAAAGAAAATATCGCTGGCAAAAGAAAGGTTTCCATACCAAAAATAAATTTTGATCTGTCAGTGTGTGTGACAGCTATATGATGTAGTAGTTCGATAGCGAGAGATTACAACAAATGAGCATCTTGCTGTAGCCTTGGCGTATTTTCTGTTTAGATGCCCTTTTTTCCCGTGTTCAAACAGTTCTGAGTCAATCCATCATCATAAAACAGTCTTTGACGTTTTCTTAGTGCATAATCTTGCCTTTATAGTTCCATATAGCGTGACTATACAGCTCGAGATACAGATTACAAAAAATATCTATTAGAAAAGTAATGAATTGAAATAAGCAGCTTCCTAGAGCCTTTAGTCACAAACCGTGCGCTCGAGATTAGTCAAAGAATACTCAGCCCCGCTGCCGTTTAATTGAACTACTCTATGATAAGACCGACTTGCTAGTCTGGTCAGGGAATCCTTAAGTTGATGAATTGGAATGAGTCGGAGTTCTGTTGATTTGAAGGCGACTATACTTCAGAGCATAAGATATAGTGCCACGTTAAAACAGACAAATAGAAAACTTTCGACGCTAAACACGCCGGTTAATTCCCGAAAATAAGGTCCTCCCCCCACCTCCACCGCCAGTTAATTTTTTTGTGATTCGGCATCGAACTGTAAATTGTATACCAGCTTATGTTTGCGAACCCTTGAAATACCTAATGGGTTATTTGAAAACATATACATTTAGGCACATACATATATATGAATATAAAAAATTCTCTTTTCAGATACTTGTTGCCTACGTTGACCTTAATGTGCATCACTCTGGGCGATTGAGCTTGTCATTTGTTGACACATTCACCAGACGATATTACGCTCGCTCTCATTTGGGTTGCAGTAAATCAAAATAACATCTTCTCGTGTTAACGTCGACATTACTGGTCAGGTGATCAATTATCATATCGTGAGGACGTTACTTGTGGGCTCATTTAATGACTGTGCTTTAACGAACGTTTACTTTATTGGATTACAAGGCTTATATTATATGGCTTATGTACTTTTCTTAATCCTTTCCGAACAACTAGCTTATGAAATCGGTAACAAATACTTTTGAAAAGTTGCCTCAGCTCATAAGCACGCATGTGCCGATAATTTAGCTGGGTTATTACTTACGCTAGCGAAAATCCATAATTGGTGTTTAATCGTTCGAAATCCCAAGAAACTGAGTATATGTACCTATATACCACATATACATAAAGAGATATATAGTAGCGTACAGTAGAAAAATTCATAACTTCTGTATTAAATTTAAGATTTTATTTAGCATAGTTACAGCTATGCTATTTCGGTGAATCGTTTTGCAACATTTTGTTCGAAAACTCGTTGATATTTTTAGCAAAGCAATTGGCCATGGAGACAGGAACAGAAAGTAATCACTTAGTGCCACATCCAGACTATAACGCGAATGCCAAGCTCACATAGCTTATAGCCAGTCACTAAGCCCCGCGTTATACTTTTGATACACAACTCATCGTTTAGGATGCGACTCT